>NW_028140350.1:0-29061 GCF_965202585.1 Thalia democratica | reverse complement strand
CAAAAACAATACTAACTTTAAGCCTAGTATAAGTATATATCTTTTCAAGCTACTTAGAAACTTTAACAATAGTTAATTAAAAATCATTTTAATTACTTATTGTTAATTCTAATTATTTTTTGTTGATTTTAAAATATTTGTAAAAATACTTAAATAAAAAATAAAATTTAACGACTAATAAATATTTTTAAATTCCAATAAATGATAATTCTCAAAGAGTTGACGGTAAAATAGAGGTAGTGAGTGGCTGTTAGATAAGGCAGGGTTAACAACTGCCAATAATTTATAAAACTGTCTTAGACAAGACGTTAAACTGTATCTATTGTAATGTAATATTTGAAAACCAAAACGTTTTTTCGTACACCAGGTCCTTCGACCAAATAGTTTGATCACTTTTTTGTCGTTCAATAAACACTAGATTACTCTAGCATTTTAAAGGGGGAACGGGTCTAAATTGCACAGAGATAAAATTGCACGAGGTTACTAAATTGCACGAGGGGACTAAATTACACGAGAACAAAATTGCACGAAAGCACAAAATTAAAAATATTATACATTATTAAAATAATCTTGGTATTTAGAAATATTACATTTACACCATACTCAAACTCGAGCAATTATTGTTTTTGAATTTTTTAAATATTTAATATAAACCCAAATTATCACTTGAAATCTATTGTGAATTAACGTTTAGTATAAAATATAAAGTTAAATAAACAAACACAAAAATTTTGTTACTATATAATTAATAAAAAATAGCTTTTAAAAATATTTTATGAACAATTTTTTTTTGTAAAATATAAAGTGATCAAAATTCTAAGTTCTTATTTTAATTTTTAAATGAATAAAAAATATATTGGAAATTAAATATATATTGCTTGAAGTAAACATAAGTTATTAAGTAGCACTTAGTTACTAATAAGCTTTGATGTAATAAATTTTCATCAGAATTACAAAAAAAGCTAAACTGTTTAAGCTGATTCAATTGGTTAAACAATTTGCTTTTTTTTTTGCTAAGTAGTAATTTCCTTAGCAAGAGTAACTTTTTTGTATACTTATTTAAGTTATTATATAGATATGTTACTTTTTAAATCTTCAAAATAAAAAATTTTTTTTTTTATGTTTTTGTTAGACTAGCAGTGTTAGAAATATTTTTATTTACGTAATTTACTTGATATTAAATAATAAAGCTTTTGTAATTTTGTTTTTAAATTTACCATTATTGATATTAATACTCGTTAATAGTTGAAATTTTCTGTTGGCTATAAAGAAAATAGTCAAAAGTTTAAAAGCAATGCAATCAATTATTTTTGCAAAATTTAATGGTCATTAATAGAAGTTTATTACTGAAAGTACACAATACTGATGTATCAAAAGTAATTTTATATTGCTTTTCTAATATTGTTTATTATAGGTTATAACTTGTAAGTATTACTAGATAGAAACCCAAAACTATCTCAATCAGTTATCTTTGACCTATCCTAAATTCTTGCACACTAAGTTACTGGAAAATAATATCTGTGCACACTAGACTATAAGAAGCATAAATAAAAATAAAAATAATATGTTTTGTTTTGTTTTAAGTGTCTTAATATAAAGATAACGTGTTAAAAGCTGTTAGCTTATGTTATAATTAGGTTATTTAATTGAAAAACTAATTATAAAATATCTAACTAATTTAAGACTAAAGAAAAGTCAATGAAAAAATAATTAATCTGTCCACAATTATAGAACTTCTAAGCACAATAGTGTGCACAGGTGCACACCTTAAAAATTACTAATCAAAATAATTCCAATATATAATCACAAAAATTGAATAAAGAAGATATGTGGCAGGATTATATGTAATTTAGCATTTATTTTTTCATCTTTGTTTTAGTACAATGTTATTTTTAAATACCCTTACTTGGTTTGTTAGCTTAATTACTTTTAAAGATTTTTTTAATTAAATTACATAAAGATAAATTAGTCAAACACAACCTTAAATAAAAGCTAATGTAGTTCTAATTAACATTACAACTAAGGCGTATTGTCAATTTATGTAATCTCATAACACAGCTCTCATTAAAAAACGACTTAAAAAAAATGTTTTATTTTGCTTTATCAGCTTTTTACTCAGACTCAGCTCAAAATACTTTATTAATGGCAGCAGTTGGAATATTTTCTAAATAAAGTACTTTAGCTTATCTACTAAAGTTAAAAAAACGTTGTCTGGTAACAGCATATAAACTGGATAAGCAAAGTGTTTACATACTTTTATTTACACTATATTTATTATTTTTTAACACATTTTGATATACCCACGTTTTAGGATTTTTTATAAAAAAAGTCGTATTAAGTTGTTTTTATTTTGTAACAGTGTATTCTGACATATGCTCTGTGTTATTTCTTTAGTTTTCTTTCTATTTTTACTTAACATGCACCTCTATGCCTTACATTGTTTTTCTAAAAGAAGCCGGTTTTAGATTATCTCAATGGATTTCGTATGTTTAAATTTACCTAAAAGTAAAATACGTTTCATAAATCACGAATTCAATAATGTTGCAGTTTAATATCTTATATTAAAAATGAGTCAGAAAGAAACTATAGAAATTTTTGAGGTTTGTGTAGAAGCTAAAACCTGTCATCAAAACTCTAAAGTATCTCAGGAAATTTATAGTAAAGTCAAGAGTTTGCAGAGTTTAGCACCAAACTGCGGAAAAACGCATAGACAAAAAAGTTTTAAATACATTTAATAAATTCAATCTATCAAGTAAGTTTGTGTTTCATTTTTAAGTTTATTGTAAATTAAATACTTTAATTTAGGATATATTTTATATTTTGTGCAATTAAAATTTCTTTTAAACTATAGTACTTTAAAACAAAACAGTTTTAGGTGATCTTTCATAAGGTGATACCAAACCCCCTCAGCTTCTAATATCGAACAAAATTCTTCTAGGAAGAGATATACTAAATGTAGCATCAGATTGTATTTAAGGCAAAATAGCAATTGAAAACGTATAAACCTATCATCAGCTATAAACTCTTTTATATACCTTCTCTTGCTGACATTTCATTAGACTACATAAACGATGCTTCACTATAGTCGCTCAGACTTTTAACTTCCTGCAGCTTGTATCAAGGTAATTTTGTTTTGACAGTTCTTTATTTTAACGATTTGACAATTTATATGTAGCTTTTTAAAATACGTTTCTTCCTTAATGAACTTTTATTTTGGCAAAATTCTACAAAAAAAAAATTAAATTCAATGACTGATTTACAAAGTGAGAGCTGGCAAAACGTCTATATTTTTTTAAACTGATTAGATTATTTTTAACGATTTATTTAATAAAAAATTTCTAAAACAAGTTTTTTTTTTGTGACTTTTTCTATAAAAATTGAAAACAGAACTGCAAAGCTAAAGAGCTTAAATGACCCTTATATAAAAATTTTAGGCCAATTTTTATTTTTTAAGAGAATTTTAAGAAAAAAAAAAAGAGCAAAAAGGCTTCTGAATTTTTGAAGAAAATGTGAAAAATTATAAACTAAAGACTAAATTGACTACATGTTTGAAGCTTTTTCGTCGACTAATTATACTGTTTAACATGAAAATTTTCCCATAAAAGTTTATAGTCTATAGTAAGACATCAAAAAGTACTTGATAACTTTTGTAATGTGAATTAAGAAAGTTTTAAAAACATACCAAAAAACGTTTATCTCAAAGATTAGACCTAGAAGCATAGTTGTCAGATTTAATATATAAGTCGTTTACGTATTTAATATACATGAATTTTGTAAACACATGTGCGATTAAAAAATTCTGGCAGCTCTGCCAAAAAGAAACAGGTAGCATAGTTAGAAGATTATTATAAGCGAAATGCTAAAAATTTATTACCATAAACTCAAAGTTAAAGCAAACAGATGTTTGTTTAATATTAAAGATCCGTTTTTTAAAATTTTGGAAACCCTGTCTGAAAGCACTATTTTTATTTAAAAACTTTTTACAATCAAAATTGGGTAGTGAACAAAACTTTAAAATTTAAGTGAGTATTACGCGAATACTACTACACTAATACCTTGGCCTTAATGCTATTTAAACGCAGAACCCAATTATTATTTTAACATAATGTCCTGCTGCAGGACTCCTGCACGTTTTATTTTCTGACTATATGAATTTTTATAAATAAATAAAGTGTTTTCTTAAAGCATAACATTTATGGTGCTTGCGTATCCATTCTTCTTCGGCAGTAAAACCTAGACTCTGTCGACTGTGCAGGTGAAGAAAATCATGCGTCCCGTCGTATCAGCCCTTGCAGTCTTCGCATAAACTGGAGATGCGCGACGACCAAACTACGTTTTTAGAAAGTCTATGAGCGCGACCTGAAAAGATTGAATGTCAGCAGTGATTCTTGCTAATGACTTCGTCAAATGGTTATTTTCTACTACTGAAATACTCAAAAAAAGAGGAAAAAGAAGCACTTTAAGAAACCAAAGAAGACGAGAAATTAGAATAAGCTATATTTTGTTTACTTATTTTTGTAAACTTACTAGTTTTTTGATTTTATCATTACTCTATTACATCATAGTCTTTTTATTTTTAGTTAGTGTTATGTGTTTTGTACATGACACATTTTGATATCCGGCCTATTAGCAATTAATTAACTCTGTCTTTCAATGCTTTTGAAGTTAAAACTTTATGCATTTAGGGAGTTTTCCCTATGTAGTGTACAACTTTATACAAAATATTATAGAACACCATTATTAGTTTCATGTTCAGTAAAACTATTTTTATTTAACATGACAACTATTTTTAATATAAAACAATTGAAACAATGACAATGAGTAACTATGAGAACAATGAGACTACTAATCACATGCGATGTTGCCTTTTATTATGATAACCATATTAAAAATGAAAGATTTTTTTTTTACCATTGTTTTGCTTTGAATTTAAACATAACTTCACTTTATCTATGCTGCTGAATATATTTTATTTCAAATTTGTGTTTAAAAAAAATTATGCTGATATTATTTTATTTTAGTAATAAATACTTATTAAGCTAAACGTTTATTTGAAAAATTTAAAGTTAAATTTAATAGTTTTAACTATTAATTAAACAAAACTTTTTTAAATGAGCAAAAAAAATTCCTTTATCATGTTATTTTATTAATTTGTTTAATTTTATATCTATTTTAAGTAATTAAAAGTGCTTATATGTAAATGGTCTGTTTTGGAATTTTAGCTGTATTTTTGTTTTAGATATATTGAATGAATATAAAAAAAAGATTTTGTTATTGGTGGTGATGAAAATCTAAACTTATTTAATAGAGATCAGTGTACTTGTGACTATTTGGATTGTATTTCTAGTGCTGGCGCTAGGCAATTTGTTGATTACCCAACTACACTTTCTTCTGAATGTTCCTCTAGTTCTTTGATAGACCATGTTGTTTCTAGTTTTAGGTTTGTTAAGCTAAATGTAAATGCTGTAGATTATGATATATCTGATCATATGCCTGTTATTTCAATTTGTGAAATTATATTTTAAAAGAATTAAAGTGTATTGTGTTGTCAAAAGTCAGTTCAAGATTTTAGTAAGTTTGATGTTGGAGTTTTTTTTAATGATCTTAATAGGAACTTGGGTAAATTGAAAATGAGAATTACAAAAGGTGAAAATATAAATAAAAGTTGGAATGAGTATGAGAGTGTGTTTGGTAGCAGAGTGTTTTATCATGCACCAAATAGAATTTTGAATAAAAAGATAAAAAACTAAAAGCTAAACCTTGGATTACTAAGAGGATTATTGTTTTAATTAAAAAGAAAAATCTGAAACAATAGTTTATTGAATGAAAAAAAAAGCGCTCAAAAAGCTTGGTCCAAGGACCTGGTGTACAAAAAAACCTTTTGGTTATTGAGTCGTACACCACAGATACCTTTTAACGTTTTGTCCAGTTGATATTTAAGTCAGCCATCAAAGATAAAACAAAAAATATCAATTACTTTCAAAAAATAAAGAAATATGTTAAATCAAGTTATTAAATCCTCTAAAAAACTTTATTTTAAACAGGTTGTAAAGAAAAACAAAACAAACAGTAAAAAGTTGTGGAAAATAATGAACAATATTGTTGCTACTAATCCTAGAAATCGTTCTAAAATCAGTGGTGTGCTTGATGTGCAGTGCATGGTAATTTTGTTGGTGAACCAAAATAAATTGGTAATTTAATGAAATTTTATTTTGTGCTTATTGCTGATGATTAAGTAAAATAAAAGAACATATGTTGCTTGTGATTATGATAAGTTTTTTTTTGGATTCTGTAAAAAATGTTTTGTTTTTAAGAATATATCAGCAAGTGAAATTGTAAGTTATATTAAAAAATGAACCCTATCAAGAGTGTGCGTTTTGATGTCCCTAGTTTTCGTTTTGTGAAGCTTGGTGCAAAAATTATTTTTCCCTACCTTTCTAAATTATATAATAAATGTGTTGAGTTTGATGTGTTTCCTATTTCTCTGAAACATGCTGAGGTAGTGCCAATTTATAAAAATAGTCAAAAAAAATGGTGTAAATAATTATTGGCCTACTTCTATTCTGTCACCCTTTTCTAAATTTTTTGAGTCATTACTGTGTGAGAGACTGAGTGGTTACTTTTTGTCAAATGATTTACTGCACTGCAAACAATAAGGGTTTAGAAAAAAAATAGTACAACTGAGTTAGCAGTAAATCAGATTGTTGAGGAACTAATTGAGTCTGGTCAAAAAAAGTAATTTGTTCTGTGATCTTGGATCTTTCTAAAGCTTTTATTACTGTTAATCATAAAAATTTAGTATCAAAACTTAAATGTTATAATATAAAATGCTCAATGTTAAATTTTATTAAAAGTTATTTAAAAGAAAGAAGTCAGTCTACTGTTGTAAATAATGTTGTTTCTGAGCGTGAAATTTTGAATGTTAGTATACCTCAGGGTTTTTGTTTTGGTCCATTGTTGTTTTTTCTGTATATAAATGACATATTTTTAGCTACAAATATTAAATTGAGATTTTTTGCAGATGATGCTTGTCTGAGTTTTCAGCATTGTGATACTGACCATGTTAATGCTGTTAAAAATATGGAGTACAGGAAAGTTGATGATGGATGTGTAAAAATAGATTGTTTATTAATTATTCAAAGACAAAATTTTTGCTGTTAAATAGATTTAAAAAAAAGAGTGAATTCAGTGTTAAGGTAAATGGTTGTAGCAGAGTGAAAATATTAAATACTTAGGTGTGGTATTTGATGACAAGTTGAGTTGGAAGGCACATTTAAAGTACCTTAAATCTAAGCTATTAAGAAGTTCTTTTATGATGTCAAAATTGAGATATTATTTGAACACGAGAACATTAAATATGGTGTATTACAATTTGTTCTATACGCATATCCAATATTGTATATCTGCTTAAGGGTGGTGCTGCTAGTTGTCATTTGAAGCCAATTGTTAGTATGTAAAAAAGAATTGTAAGATATTTTTGTGGCGTGCCTACACTAACTCCAACAAATTCATTGTTTTTGAAAACTGGTATTCTAAAATTTAATTTGTTTAATTTGTAAGTTGATTGATGCTGAATACTTTAAGAGGATTTGAGGTTTACCACAGTTGTTTTACTCCAGTAAGTATAGTTCAAAGACACCATACAAGACATTCAAAAAATAACAATTTTGTAGTTGAAAGACCTAGAACAGGGCTTGGCCTAAACTCCTTTAGGTATTTGGGTCATAAGTTGTGGTCAGTGTTTGAGAAGTTTTTAAAAACCTAGAAAAGGATCAGTTGAAATAGAGTTACAAAAAATTCTTGTTGAACCAGAATACTGAGTAGGTTTGGAGTGCTTTGGTCAGGGTTTGTGCGCCTCAGGCTAAATCAGTTTTTTTGAAAAAGTTGAAAAACGTCAGGCTAAATCAGTTTTTTTATTTAAAACTTTGAAAATCTCAGTTTTTCTCAGTTCAAATGCTTGAAAATTTTTGATTAAAAAAGTTGAGAAATCTTTTTAAGATCAAGTTGAGATGTAAATTTATTTCAAAATAAAGATTTAAATATTAAATACAAAATCAGTCAGTATTTTTAAAAATAAATGTTTAAAACCATTTGTTGAATCTCTAGAAAATTTTTAAGATTCTTCCTTATTTTGTTTTGAGTAGGTTATAGACGTCATAATTATGAAAGTTCATAAAAAAATGCAGCTTAAACATTACAATTTAGTTCAACAACTTAGCTGTTTGTTTGTATTTGTTTAAATCAGCTATGTTTTTCAGATCTTAGTTGGTTAAACTGTTTTAATTTCTAATATAAAGGCTTTATACCAATACTTTTTAGATTAAAACTCTTATTAGTTTAGTCATATATTTTACTGTTTGTTTAAAGATATTAGAGATATTCACAACATTAAAACATAGGGTTAAAATATAAGTACTAAGTTTTGTGGGAGTACAAATTTTAGGTACAATCCATTTTTCTTTACAAGAACAAAATATTAAAAGTTTTTTTATAACTTACGTGTAAACTTTTTAAATCTGATATGACATCAACAAACACTGTATTTATTTAGAGTTGAGGATTTATAATTATGTATAATTTTAAAGATTAGTCAAAATACTATAATAAACATTTTTTATTTATTTTAATACTTGTGTAAGCGTTTCATTTTAAATTTTAATAAAACACGACAATGCACGTTGTTTTATTATACATCTTCTGGTTATAATGTTTTTAATTAGTGCTTAATTAAATTGAATAATTGCGTTTAGTAATATGTTTTAAATTTTTACCCTAGTAATAAATTAGATATAACACTTATTTTAAAACTTATCACTGAATTTGTTATGTTAAGGGCATAGGGGGGTCAATCACATTTTTCACAATTTAGTCTTATTTTATTGAGTTGTAACTAAGCTATGAGTTGCTTTTTACAGATTTTTAAAGCTCAAAATATTTTTGAGATAAAGCTGGTTGAAGGCGGAGACTACAATAGTACTAATCAAGACCCTCCAATACCTAAGGCGCCTTCTGAAGGGAATTTTCCTTACTTTAAAAAAATGTCAGGCTAAATTGGTCTCAGTCAGGCTAAATGAAAAAAAATTTGCGCACGAACCCTGTTTGGTTGAGTAGTTTGTGTTACATGCAAATATTGCTTAATTGCTTTTAGTTAATACTTGTTATCTGTTTATCTTAATATATGAATGGTCTGTTTATTCTGATTTATGGTTGGCTGGTTTTGGTCTGTTGATGGGGAAAGATATTTATATGGGTTTGCATGATAGTTTATTTGCTGTTTTCCAGTTTTGTTTTATTTTAATTGTTAGCTGTATACAATAATTACTATTGCATAATATGAGTTTTTTTCTACTTTTATTAGACTAAAATTATTCTATCAATACAAATTTCAGAAACTAAATTTTAAAACAATTTTTATTTTTGTTTCGGTAAAATAAATAACTTCATAAGTTTTAAGATAGTTATTTAATGCAAATATATTCAATATAATACTAGTTTAATGTATTTTTTTAACAACTGATTGTGAGTTAACTCTGGTGGCATAATTGGATTGTTAGTGTGATTTTTTTGTTGAACCACCAGTGAACACTTACTTTGATTTTCATGAATTTCCCACACTTTGTAGTTTTAGTGATGATTTTAGTGTGGAGATTTTAGCTTTGTAAGTGTTCTCTGAATGGCGTGCCACCAAGGGTTTTTTATTTGTTTAAAAGATAGTTTTTTGTTTATTTTAATTTCGGGTAGTTAAAGTTATTTATGGGGCAGGTAAAATCACATATGGTGTAACAAACTCACTTTTTCTGGAAAACTTTTATTGTCGCAAGAGGTAGAGTTTGAGACTAATGTTTTTTTACCATAAAAAAAAATAATTAAAAAGTTTTTTTTATTTTGCTATATATATATTTTTTTATATTTTGTGAAGTCGTTTGTGCAGTTAAAGTAATAATTAAATATTTAGATTACACCAATAGTTTGTTTACATGAAATGTTTAAAAAAAATGTTAAAATAAATTCAAATTCATCTATTCTGGGTGGCCACTTAACCTGGAATTTGAGAAATTTTGAAATAGACCTGGAAAAACCTAAAATTTTGATTTGACACGTAAATTCCAGAACTTGAAATCCTAGAAAATCCTTGATTTATAAAATTTTTGGAAAATTATAAGAAAACTTGGAATTTCAAACAAAAATAAATAAAAAACATAAAAAGACTTGAAGTTTTAAGCTATTTTATGTGGTAATTAACCAAATTTCAATTAGATGCAAAAAATAAGTCATAAAAATAGGGTTGCCAAAAAACCTTGAATCCTGGAATTTTTTAATAGAGAATAAAAAAACCTGGAAAAACCTGAAATTTGAGAAATTTTTAATAATATCTGGAATTCCAATTAAAATCACTAAAAAACCTGGAAATTTAAATAAGTTCACTGAAAAACCTGGAATTTAAAACAATTTTTACATGTAAAGTAGTAAAATATCAATTTAAAACAAAAAATCTATTGTCTAGACCAGGGGTTGGCAGGTCAAAAAGGAATGTTTTTTTATGTGCTTTAAAAAACATATTTAAAAACAACTTTTTTGAACAAAAAAAATTTAGGCGATAGAATATCCTTTAAATATAACACTTTATTTTTGTGTTTTCAAAAATATTAGTATATTAAACTAATTAAATAAAAATTTTAATGTGGCCCGCGGGCTGCAGTTTGCCAACCACTGGTCTAGACTAAAGTTTCCCAAACTTTTTTTTTTAAATTGCCCCCTTTGAAGAAATAAAAAAGGCTATTGCCCCCTCCATAAAGACTACCATTTAAAGTTTTTGCTCTTCATCTGCAACTCAAGAATATCTAGTGTGAGTTTCAATTACAAATAAGACCCTTTTTTTTTTGCTTGTCATCTGCAACTAACAATATCTAGTGTAAGTTTCAAAATTTTTAAATTGTACAAAATTTTAAAATTTCCCCCCCCCCCTTTTACCCCTTTACTAATTATTGCCCCCAACTTACTAAAATCGCCCTAGGGGGCAGTACCACCCACTTTGGGAAATCCTGGTCTAGGCTCTACTCTAGCTAATCTTTTTTTGATATCATCAAAAACATTTTATTAAAATATACATTTATAGAAGCTTTAAGATATCTTTTCAATGTTGTTATACTACTTAACACAGTTTCTAACCTTAAACTTAACTTAAAACTAAAAATAGACCCAGCAGCAAATACTTTCAAAAATTTGGAAGAAATTAAGAAAACCTGGTAGAAATTTTGCAAATATGTTTAGCAACCTTGCTATTTAAATAAGTATATTTCTGTATAGTTTGTTCAGCCATTTTCGAAGTAGCTTAACATTTTGAAGCTTAACAATTAAGCTTTAACTTAGGTAAATAAAAACTTTTTTATAACTTTTGTGGATAACAACTCACTTTGCTATATTTTCTAATCAATCTATAATGCAGACTATCTTAATTAAACTGTTTTTAAATCTAGTTATAATTAGAGAATAAACTTTTATTATTTTTGTTTTTTTTCTAATATAAAGATTAATTCAATTTTAAAATTAGTATTTATAAAATATCAGAGAGAATATTGCTTCAATATTATTTTATGGTGTACTACTGCATAATTGTTGTTTAAAAAAAATTGTAAAGATTATTTTAATACATCATTTATATAAACATTTTTTATAAATTTAATTATTTTTGTTTCTACAGATATGTAAAAATTTCACACAAGTGAAAAAAAAGCTACTCAATGTTAGTAGTTGCATTTTTAAAGTTTATACAGTTTAAATCATGATAGATAAGGAATTAAGGAAAAGCATAATTTCTATTATTATTAGAGCTCCAGCTTTGCTTGTTATTGAAATGGTATTCCTGGGGCATATAAGTCTGAAAAATTTGACTTTTTTAAGAGACTACCCAAATCTACTAAATAGTCCTTATCTAGACCATTTATTATACATCTTGTCTTGGATATTATTACTTTTACCATACAGTTATTTGCTAGCTATGTACAAACAGGTTTTTTGTTTTAAATTAGTTTTTCTTAGCCATCATTTATTTAATTTACTTGCAGTTACATCTAATTCAAACTGTGAAAATGCAGGCTTATTGTCTTCTACCTACAGTACATATAAGTATTTTGAAATCTTTTTTAGTGATAAAATTTGGCTTGAAAAGGCATTTTCTGTTTTCCTCATTCAATTTATTTTGTTTCTTACTTCTTTTTACATTTCTGGTTGCAAAGACTTTATTATTTTTGTTTGGCCTCTAACTTCTTGGATTTCAATCGTTTTTAAAAACTGCTTTTCTCTAAAAATAGATGAATTTGCTTTTACAACTTCAGTTTTTTTCACTTCTGTTTATATCTTATTTAAAGCTTTAAAGTTGTGTGGAAGATTTAAACTAATTTGGTTGAAAATTAAACTTGTGTTGAGTGTATTTGGTTGGTCAGGGATAGCGACATGGATACAAATGGAATATAAAATACAAAAGCAACTCATGTTCTGCTGGTTTATTCGATTTGTTTATCAATTTTACATAAATTTTAATGACTCGCATAAATTTATTAGCTATGCTGTTTTTTGGCCTGAAAAGTATCTTATGAGTGTTCAATCCTTTCCATTTATAGTTGCTATCACAATTCCTCAATGTTTGACAACTTCCATAAATTTGTTTGGTTTGGCAATTGTTGTATCTGAAATTGTCAAGTTTCAATACTTCTGTATGAGGTATGATTTAGTTTTAATCTGTTTTTTATGTTTCGAAGTAATTAAAAATAAAAAAGATTAGACTAAAATTATTTGTTTAAATGATCAGGGTTGCCTTACTCTCAGAAATTTTTTGAATGACTCAGGTTGTCTCAGGGTAGTTTATTTTTTTGTAAAACATAGGCTGGTTTGGATATCTTTCCTGAATCTCAACTAGTTTTTATGACTTTATTTTTTACTCTCTTAAAAGTTGTGTTTTTAACTCTATTTATTATTTAGGTGTTTTTAGATACTAAAGGCTAACTATTTTTTTTCAATAACTCACGCTAGCTTGATGTTACTCAAGCTACTTTTTAATCACTTAAGCTGACTTTTTGCTTAAAAGAGTGGCAACCCTAAATTATGCAGTTTACTAAAGTGTTGATAAATTTATATCATAAGAAAGTTGTTAACTTTTCAGATCTTGGTTGTATTGGTCTTTCAAGTTTCACCCACCAGATCCTGTCACTGGTCCCATGACTGGTTAATTTTCTTATAATGATAATAGTCTTATAGATTAAAAAATACAAATGATTACTTGCTTATTGGAACTGATGCACATTTCTCTGTGCTAAACTAGTGAAACAGTTCCATGGAGTTATTTAGATACTTTCTAATATTACAATGTGCGTCAAATTCACTATAGCAAGTACTTCTTAAATTATTTGAATTCAATACCAACAAATTTGTTTTGTTTGGATCTTTTTATCAAACACATTGGCAATCTAATTTTTTTGAACATCTATAAAAAACTATAAGCATTAATTTCAAGACTCAGTTTTAAAACTTATCTTAAAAAAGTTCTTCTAGTATAAAATCACCTCACACTTAGCTAAAATTTTTTGTACCAAAATCTTGCTTAAATTTATAAATGATTATTGATTGCTGGCTTTTTTAATTAATATTAAACCTAAGGAAAACATCAGCAAAAGTCTACAGAGCCTAAGCCTGGACTTTTGTATAGCATGAGAGTACATATAAAACTAATGTTAAACTATTATATTTAACAGGAGCCATAGATGGGATGACTTTGCTTGTTATGAGTCTTTACGTTGACTTACTTAATATAAACTTGAAAACGAGATTTTTGATGGTCAATTATATACTTTTTACTATTGCATCTTCTCAGGTATGTATAAACAAGTTAGAAGTCTAGCTTAAGAAGTTAAGTGTGTAATTTTTTCTAAATAATTAACTTTGTGTTTATATTAGTTTAAACCTAAATCTTAACTGATATTCAAGTAAATAACAAGAATTTAAAAGACTGACTTAATGAGACTTGATTCACTAATATGTCCTAATTTATGTTTATTATTTTCTATATAAAACTAAAATATGTAATTAAACTTCTTAATTTGTCTAAATTAGTTGTTGTTTGGTTTAAACCAGGGTTTCCCAAAGTGGGCAGTACACCCCCCCCCTGAAGGTGATTTTAGTAAGTTTGGGCAATAATTAGTAAAGAGGCGAAAGGGGGGGAGGCAGTTTTAGAATTTTTAAACTTACACTAGATATTCTTGAGTTGCAGATGAAGAGCAAAAAAAAAGTTTTAGGTGTTTTAAATAATAGTCTTGTTGGAGGGGGCAATTTGAAAAAAAAAGTTTGGGAAACCTTGGTAAAAACATTATTTGTTATTTTAAAGGAAATAGGGGCGAAAGTATTAAGTAAAATAAACAATTGTTTTTATTTAAGAACTTAATAGTGTCAACTAAGTGTCATTATTTTATAGAATGTAACAGTTTTAAGTTTTGAAGTATATTTTATTGTATATAAAGTTTGCATTACAATTATTTGAACTGAATTTTTTTATTGCCAAGTTCCTAGTAAATTAAAAAATTCAAAGAAAGTTTATTAGCTATTGAAATGAAAAAACAAGTTGATGAAATCTCATAAGGAATCCCTCTTTTTCAATAAAGTTAACTTGTTCTCAAAAATGTAAAAATCTTTTCCAGTTTTTTTTTATTGATGGATAATAAACTGGTAAAATTTAGATAAATGTTAGTTACAAATTAAAGAATAATTTTTTTAATACAGCAATCATTTTCGCCTTAGTATTTGTTTTCATACAGTAATAACAGGGTTGCCACTTTACCTGGAATCCTGGAAAAACCTGGAATTTGACAATTTAGGCAAAAATAACCTGGAAAAACCTGGAATTTTTAAGAATTTTAACATGTTTAGTAGTAAAATTTCAGTTTGACTCAAAAAATTTATCATAAAGATAAAAAATTTTAGTCATCACCAAAAATTTTTTTATTAAAAAACACATTTTAAGTAACTTTACAGTACCTTTTCAATCTTTTTATACTATTTAATACAGTTTCTTACCTTAAATTTAACTTTAAATTAAAAATAAATCCAAAAATGTGTACTTTTAAAAACCTGGAAGAAATTTAAAAAACCTGGAAAAAAGTTTGAAAAAACGAGTTGCAATAAGTAAATTCACTGATTTTGATCCATATCTAAAATACTATTTTGAATTTTTAATCTCTAAAAAGTATCTAGTTGTGAATATAAATGTATATAAAAAATGTCAAATTAAAAAATAAGTTTAAACCTCTTTTGACCTTGAGTTCTTTTGAATTTTCAAAGCAGAGTTTTAAATAAGTTATATCGTTTTTGTTGAATAACTTACTCTTACTTTATTATATTATTTACCATCAAAGTTTTAAGTTAAACATATTTTATATTAAAGTGTTTTATTTAAGTTTTTAAAATACAGTTTCAAAGCTTCTTCAACATAATTGATCCTATATTAATGGGACTTGCAACTGCAAATAACGGTTCATGTTGGAAAAACATTAGAACTGTACTAATTTCGATTTTGCTTCTCACTGTTTCTGGCCTTTTGTCTTATGTCTGTTTGTTTAGTATGAGGTTTGTTTTACATTTAAATATCATAGCTTTTTAAAGTTTTAATATAATTTTAAATATTCTTTAAAACTTGTATTTTATTTTTTTAGTTTATGGCAATCAACTCAAACTTGCAGGATTAAAATAATGTTAAGTTTTTTACACATACTTAATACATTAATGGAGTATAAATATTTTAACAAATGTTCATGTAAGTTATAAATATATACTTACATAGTTTTTTGTTTTCTCAAACTGAAAAATATATTTATCAATAATTTGAACAAAAAGGTCTTCATTTTGGGTTTTCATCTTAGCATACAATTACTTGAACACATTTTCATTGATGCTTGGATCCCTTGCCATCTACTGCGCTCTGACATTTGACTACATCTTAGTTAGGGGCTGGGATAATTTGGAAGATATAATGTTTTACATTCGTGCCGCGTGCAGGGCAGTCGAGTTTTGCATTACATTAGGGATGTGTGGCTACATTATGTGGACTTTTTACAGTGAAATGACTTCTGTTTTTGGTTAGATACTGAAACTTTTAGTCTTTTTTTTTAGTTAACTATTTTCTATTCCAATTTTTTATGTTTACTGAGTTATAAAATTAAGTCTAAGTTTACAAAATAATTAAAGATTAAAAATATTGATATTAAAAAGAATACTTGCTTTATCGACCATGGCATGAGACAACAGTTTTAATATTCGAGTAATTGCAAATTACAAGTGAAATAACAAAAACAGATCTAAATTTTATTTTTAGTTGTAAAAGTTGCAAGCATTTAGACAATTAAACAATTTAAAAATTTTTATTGTAAGTCACAGTCAGATTTGATGGTAATTGAAGAGAAACCAGTGCTGAAACGTCAGATTCCTTTAAATTAAAAGGCAATAATTTTTATAATTTTTAAAGTTTCTAGTGTTTTTCTTTTCTCTAGTTTATTTATTGTTTTCATTTGTTTGTTTTTTTTATTGTTATTAATTTATTAAATACTATCTTACAATACAGGGTTGTCACAAAACCTAGAATCCTGGAAAAACCCGAAATTTGACAGTTTAGGCTAAAAAACCTGGAATTTGAGAAACTTTGAAAAAAAAATTGGAATTTTTAATAGAAATATTAAAAAACCAGGAATTTTGAACAATTTTTACATATTTAGTAGTGAAACTTTTATTTGACACAAAAAATCTATCATAAAGATAAGAAAATTGTCATCATCAAATATTTTTATTGAAAAATACATTTTAAGTAAGTTTACATAAACTTTTCATTGTTATACTACTTAACACAGTTTTTAACCTTAACCTTAACTTTAAACTAAAAATAGACCCAAAAACGTGTACTTAAAAAAAAACTGGAAAAAATTCAGAAAACCTTGAAAAATTTTCTCTAAAACCAGTAGCAAACCTATACATTATTGTAAGCATTTCAACACATTTTATCTTATCTTCTTAACACAATTATATATTATAGTTTCAGTTAAAACTTATTGACAGGAAACTACGTTTAAACGTAACAATTTTTTAAAATATTTAAATTTGCCTAGGTATACTAATGCTAGCCTTGTACACTTACTACTGTATAGTACAAAGGGGTGGTAAAGGCTGGAAAATATGGTCAATGAGACGAAATGCGGCGAAAAAAGTGTGTTCGTTACCACTTGCATCCCCTGAACAAATAAAAAAACGAGAGGACAACTGTGCCATATGCCTGCTCGTAAGTTGTTATTTAAAAAAAAATATTTTATATTATCTGTAAACAGCATAAAGAATATTGCTTTACTAGCCGAAGTGTTTTTTTTTATTTTCGCATCTCATTGGTCGTTTTTGTTTTACAAAAGAAATAGAAGGTAATAAGTTTTAAAAATATTATTAGAAGTTCTTCATATAATTAACACATTTTACTTTTTTTTTACTTTAAAACAACACTAAACACTTTGTACTTATCTAAATCTTACTTATACACATCATAATATATTAAACTTATTTTACAAATTTTTGACTCCGAATTTAAATTTTCATTCCTGTTATAACTGAAAAGGACGTATAGTTTAAATCAAAAACGTTTGTATATAAAAAAATAAAGAGTAATTCCTGTTGAATTTTTTTAAGTTGCAAATATTATCTGAAAACTAACAAAAACCATCGTATAATTTAGTAAAAATACATCTTTGAATAAAGTTTTTGAATATAAATTTCAATTTTAATATATTAACATGAATTTGTGTTTCTAACTAACGAATCATTTTGCAATAATAAACAAATAATGAAAAAAATGAGTAAAAACAAATTACACATTACTTTTTTGATATATAAAGGACATTGCAACTCTATTATAAGAAAATATGAAAATCTAAGCTAATTAGTTTAACACTATTGATTTTTTTGTTAGATTTTTACAGGGTCGCCACAAGATTAGAAAAAGTCAGGAAATCAGGAAAAACGAAAAAAAAGACAAAAGTCAGGAGAAAATGGTGGTTTTCGAAAAAAAAGTCAAGAAATTTGGCAAAATTTGAAAAAATATAAGATTTTTCAGTTAAAATTTACATAATTCCTTATTTTCAAAAGCATTCAATTAGTGAAAAATTAATTAAATATCCTTGAAAGTCAGACTAAAATTGCAAAATTTTCCTAGAAATTTACAAAATTACCTAATTTCCAATGCCTTTATCTGGTAAAAATTAATAAAATATCCTTATAAAACTGCAAAATTTTTCTGTTATCATATTGAACAACTACCCTACTTGAACAAACAGTTTTTCTATTCTTTTTGGTAATGATGATTTGTGGCAAGGACACTTCCATGTGTTTATAAGTAAGAAAATACAAGTATTTTGCTAGAAGAGCTGTTTATTGCAAATACATCAATCATACACAGATGGAAGATAGATGATTGAATCCAACATTTTTTGTAACTGAAAACAACATTGGATCTTGTATGTTAGCTTAAAGTACAATCTACAAGCCTGTTTTTATAAAATTAAGAAATCTTATTTAAATTTTGAGATATTGTAATTTTTGTAAAAAGTTTCAAATACAAACCTATAGACCGCATTTTTTTGGGTCAACTTTCTTGGCAATTTAAAAAATCGCTAAAAATCTATATTCTACTTCATTTTTGAAGCTAGCAACCTCAAACTCTCAGGAAACGTTTCTTTATAGTTTAAAAGACTTTGAATGTTGCGAGTTAAAAAACATTAAAGAATAATAATTCTAAATAAAAAAAAAAACAAAAAAAAACCTGCATTTAATCTTTTTAAAAATAAATAATAGACTTTCTGTAAATATTTGAAGAAAATTCCTTAAAAAATGAAGGAGGAGATAGATTTTATTGAAATGTCTTTTTTTTGCATTTTTGGTTTGCTCTTCCATTAGGAAACTATTATGGTCACCGATTTTGATTGCTTATATCTTAAAAGATACTTAGATTTTGTTGAAGCGGTTAAAATGTCTGATAGCTTAGATAAAACTCTATAAAATAAGATCAACTTGTAAAAAACAAGGTAGACCCCTATATGTCCTTAAGAGTTTGATTAAGAAAAGTCAGGAAAATTTTAGTAAAAAGTCAGGAATTTTTTCTCAGCTTGATCTGTGGCAACCCTGGTTTTAAAATATATAATACACCTTTATAAGTATTTTTGTCAAAATCTGGCTTTGACCAATATATATATTTTAAATTATACTATTAATTAATTTTCCATTTGTTCGATTTATTTAAGTTATAAGATCATGCACTATTTTATTTAAAATAAGCTAGAATTGAGACTAACAATCCACCTAATTCACAAGTTAGAATCTGGATATATTTATGAAATAAACTTATTTTGATAATAATATTTTTAATATTTAAGATGATGAATGTTGAAGGTCGTGAAGTTAGACTGATGCATTGTGGCCACATCTTTCACGCGATTTGTCTAAAAAAATGGTTCTACATACAAGACAAGTGCCCTCTGTGCTATACGCAATTTACGTGGCATGGGGAAGCTACGTTGTGATTTTATCAAAGTTTTCATTTTAGTACATCTTAGAACAATGTTATCTGTACTAACTTATGTGTAAGAAAAAAATTAACAAAAAAATTATAGACTTTTCACTCTAAATATACAAAATATTTATCAAAATTTATTTAAGTTTTAGTTTTTTGAATTTACATTAATCTTGAACAGTTTGTTTTTATTACGAAAAGCATAAACAACGTATAAAATTTAAAAGTTATTTACTTAGTGTTAAAAGTTGTAAAACTTTGTTTTTTTATAAAATATAATTGAAAAACTAGGTAATCTTTTTTTTAAACAAAATTG
This sequence comes from Thalia democratica, assembly GCF_965202585.1. NCBI lineage: Eukaryota > Metazoa > Chordata > Thaliacea > Salpida > Salpidae > Thalia > Thalia democratica. The sequence goes on along the minus strand of NW_028140350.1, from coordinate 9,163 downwards.
ATATAAGTTATTTTGTCTAAAGTATCTTTTTAACTAATTTTTTTTTGATAATAATGTCCGAAAAGTCTGTTTAAACTTAGACTAATGATTGATTAACATTGCTACCAGAACTGCCACAACTCATATAAATTTAAAGTAAAATGTCATAAAATTATTTATTTTAATGCGTTTTTATTAGCATCTTTTTGATATAATACTTTTAAAGAGTGTTTGAATTAAAAAATTTAAAACTTTTTTATATGTGTCAACTACAAAAAAATAATAAAAGTTTTTTGAGTAATAAATATCACTTACTTTGTTCACTGTATTTTTAAAACATTTAGTTTGATAACCTAGTTATAAATATGTTTAAAAAATTTAGAACCTATTTTTTGCTTTGAAAAATATTAAATACGCTAGATTTTTTTGTTTTTATGTAATTAGATAAATTAAATATTTAAATTTATGTAAATAATATTTCATAGTTGTATAATTAATAATTAGACTTAGATAAAATGTACTTCTTTTTATTGTTTACAACAAAAAAGTAATTTTTGTTTCAATTGCTGTTTAATAAAATTAGTAAGTAGCGTTAACTAGTAATGGTAAAAATAAAGTAATTGTAGTTTTTGTATAATTAATTAAGGCCATAGGGGGGGGTAGACCATGTTTTTTACAAGTTGATCTTATTTTATAGAGTTTTTACTAAGCTTCAAGATGCTTTTTACTGTTTTTAAAAATTCGAATTAGTTTTTGAGATATGACCGGCCAAAGTCGGGCCGCATAACAGGTTCCTTATGGGGAAGGAAAACTAAAACGGCGAAAAAAGACTAATGCATTCAAAATCTATCTCCTCCTTCATTTTTTAAGCAATCTTCTTCAAACTTTCACAGTCTATTCTTTATACAATAACAAAAAAACGTTATTTGTGACTTTAAAAAATTTCAAGTAAAAATACCTTTTTTTTGTAATTTTATGACAAAAATTAAAAAAAAAAGTGAATTTTCATCAAAAAAAATTTTTTTTTACAAAAAAAAGGTATTTTTACTTGAAATTTTTTAAAGTCACAAATAACGTTTTTTTGTTATTGTATAAAGAATAGACTGTGAAAGTTTGAAGAAGATTGCTTAAAAAATGAAGGAGGAGATAGATTTTGAATGCATTAGTCTTTTTTCGCCGTTTTAGTTTTCCTTCCCCATAAGGAACCTGTTATGCGGCCCGACTTTGGCCGGTCATATCTCAAAAACTAATTCGAATTTTTAAAAACGGTAAAAAGCATCTTGAAGCTTAGTAAAAACTCTATAAAATAAGATCAACTTGTAAAAAACATGGTCTACCCCCCCCCCTATGGCCTTAACTTAAACGTTTGTGTTCTACAAAGGCTTATATTTAGTTTTGAAACAATGATTGTATAACAAAACTATAAAAATGAAAACTCAAATATTAAAACTATGCTGAAAAAAAAGTACTTAATAGTTGAAATAAATCTGTAATAAGTAAAATGTAGTATCCTCACATACTATCACTATAGTAGTCTCACCACATAAATTTAAAAGTTTCCAAAAAAGTCTAGCTGAAAATCACTTCTGTTTTCATTAAATTTGAAATCACTTCTGATTTATTCACACTCAGATTTATATCTACCTAGATCACTAGTTCCTAAATTGTGATGGCGACATCACTCCAGATATCTAGAGTAAGTTTCACGATTGCTTTGGTGCATTTTTGTGGCAAAATATGTTTAACATAAACCAAATTAGCGCTCTTCCGGATCCACAAAACAAGGATCAAGCCGGATCCTTGATTGGTAGATCACTTAAAGTACTTTATTAACAGTAATCTTATGAGCTCGTGCTTGTTAAATAGTTTTTATTCTTAAGTTAAATGATCATAATTTTAAATTTATTTTATAAAGTAGTTTTCAAGTAAATTAAATTAGAAAATTGTGTAAAAAGTATGCTGTATTCGAGTATTTCTGTAAATGTTATTTTAATGAACAAACTGTTGTAGTAAAAATTAGAGTTTAAAGTTTTAAAATATAAAATGACGTAACAATAAAAATATAAAGTCTTGAAAAGCTGGTTTTATGGTCGTTCCGAAAAACCAACGAAAAAATACTTCTCGGCGATTGGGCAACATTTGTTAGACAATCCTGTGTGAGCTAAAAATTATAATTAGAAAAACTTTTTAGTTTTAGTGAGAGCGGAGAACTCTTTTCAACTGCATATTCTGGAAGCCTTATGTATTCAATCTTTAAGAACCAGTTTATGCAAGCAGAAAAAGTTCGTATACCTAACTGGACTTTTTAAATCCTTATATTAAGTGATTTAAATTAATTATTTTATTTTAAAGTGTAGTTTTAATGTTAGTTTAAATCGTTGGTTTATTTTAGATTGTTTTTAATGTAATGAGTTTTACTAGTATACCAAATGTATTCAGCATAAGCATTTAGTTAATTTTTTAACATTCGATTATTACGTCGTTTTATATTTTAAAACTTTAAACTTCAGTATAATTTTATTTCATTTTATATTCATTCTAATTCAGTAAGATATAATTTCTGATGAGCCTTACTACTTAAGTACTAAAATAAATTTTAAAAATTAAATGTATTTTGTTATGTGTTTTAAATAAGTTATGCACCGGAAAAAAGCTGTTAAAAATTAGAGATAGTAATTAAAAATGATTAACAACAAACATTAGAATAAGAGTTTTTTAAATCGAGACTATAAATTAAAAGGGTATACTGGAGAAACGTATATTTATATTTGTTTTAACCACTTTTTGCACGATCGTAGTTTTTTAGCAAGAAGTTAAATTAACACTATAAAAATATGCTTACTCTCTCGGTTTTATAAATTATTTCATTTTTCTAATCACAACTTAAGTTTTTTCTGATACACATTTTATTAAAAGCATATTTATGTTTTTAAACGCTACAGTATTTTACAGAGCTTGAAAAACTAACTGTATTTATACTTGACTTTACAATACTTAAGTAGAGGATAATGACACTGTTATATTTGTTTAGATGAAGTTTTTAATTACTAAAGTAAAATATTTTGTTTTTAAAATAATGATGTTACAAAAAAAACAGTATTTAATTTCGACAGATTAAAAATACACAGAAATTAGAAGTATAAAAAACTTCAAATATTACAAAATGTGTTTTTAACTCATTTTGTTAATTTTTTTAAACTCTATTTATATCTAAAAAAATGAGTTGTTTAAATAAACTAACTTAGTGATGATAAAAAGTAAATTGTCCTTAGTTTCATATGTTTTTATTTTATCTTAGATTTTCATAAAGTACACATTACAATAAACAAACAAAGACCATTTTGTATGAGCAATAATATAAACGAAAGTGTTTTTCAATGACAGTTCGCATGACTTGACTGCCAACAACTCATTAAAAACAAATCAGGTTTTTATATAGTTTGGTTTTTACAAAATGTTTGAGCTTGAGAGTTTTTAATAGATTTTATGAAAATTAACGTTACAGAAGAAGTTAAACTATAAACAAAGTAAACGTATTAATTTTAATTTTACTTTCAACTATCTTAAAATAAATGTTTAACATCTAAAATTGTTTCAAATTTACTTTACAGTAAATAAAGGTTTTAAACAGCTGTACTTGAGTTGAAAGTAAACAAAGTGTTTTGATTGTTTGTAAAACATTTACTTTTAAAAATTATAAATTTTCATTTAATAGTGTTGTGAAACAATCAAATTATTTTATATGTTAATTTATCATTTAGACCAGGGTTTCCAAAACAATTTTTTTTTATAACGTCGCTTCGAAAAAAAGGCCCCTTGCAAGATTTTCAAAAGCTACTTTGCGTACTCTTTTTTGCATTTAACTGTTAATTGGTGCACACTAATAGGAACTGCGTCACAACACTTTAAACAGCCATGGAACTATAGTACAGCCATGGTGCACTGTACTATAGGACTATATTTAAAAAAATTTAAAAGTCAACTTTTGCTTATACATTTCCAAACGTTCTTAAATAGTTTCTATAATTAAATCCAGTCTTATTAAATAAATCTTTGTGCAAATAACGTAAAATTTCATTTAAATAAAAGTATTTCTATACTAGGATGTCCAAAACTCATTTTCATAAACTTGCTTTTTTAGAAAGTTTAAAGATGATCGCCCCCGTCATTAAAACACTCAAAATGTCTAGTGCAAGTTTAAAATCTCCGGATATTGTGTCTATTTTTTTTTACTCTACAATACAACCCCAGAATATCTAGTGTAAGTTTCATATCTTCCGTAAATTATACTTAAGAATTTTTTTTATATACTTTTCGCTCTTTAATTCAAACTCCAAATTATATAGTATAAGTTTGGAATTTCTTGTGATACGTATCTAATTGCCACTCTTACATACATTAACTCGCCATGCCTCTCTCTTTGGTCCTTTTGTTGCTTAAATGTCCCTGATTTAATAAGTTCAGTATTACTTATAAGTTTTTAATGGTTTTTAATTTACTTCTTTAAATTACTACTTAGTAAAAAAAAGTCTTAAAACATAGGTTTAAAACTGTAACTAATGTGATTTAAACAGTAAACTTTAAAGAAATGTAGTAAACATTAAAAAAAAAATATAATATGGGAAGTGTTAAAACTTAACAAGCATAGAGTTTATATTTAAAAACAATAATGAAAACTAAAACTTTACAGTCAAAATTTACTACCAAAATTTAAAACTGCATTACTAATATTTACAAACTGTTTGATATTATACAGATACGTTTTTAGAAAAGTTATAGCTAAAATTATTTTACTGTCCTGGATTAAACAGTAAAATATATCTGTGGTGTGCGACTCGATAACCGAAAGATTCTTTGTGCACCCGATCCTAGGACCAAATATTTTTAGCGCTTTTTTTGTCGTTGAATAAACTTTTGTAATGATAATACTGTCATTAGCAGTTTGGTTTCCGGAAAAATGAAATGTCTGTAAATTAAATAGTTGTATATTTCAATGTTAGTATCTAAGTTTACAAAAATCCAAACAGTTAGTTGTTATAACCCGCAGCATCATACATCCCGAAGGTAATCAGACACATCCTATGTTAAATACTGATCAAAAATATGTATTTGAATTATTCAGTTACTAAAGTATTTATTATAATTTGAAAGTATATTAGATTAAATAAAAATTATAGTAACTTTTTAAATAACTTCATTTTGGTACTAACTTTAAATAGAAATTAGAGACAGAAATTCATTTTGCAGTTTATTTTTTGTTAACTTAAAGTTTTTTATTCTACGCTGGTCAAAAATTCATGTAGATAACTAAACATATTTGTGTAAAACAGTATGCTTAAAAAAATAATAAGATTATGCGTCATATAGGTAAGTAAAATTATAAGTACATTGCGATGCTATTATAAAGTAATTTTATAACTATTATTGAAAAGCTTTAAAACATGAGACTAAATTATCAAACACATTATCTTTCTAGATTGGTATTTGATAATTTAGTTTTGTATTTTAAAGTTTTTCATTAACAGCTTAAAAATTACTTTTTGACAGCATTGCAATGTACAGTAGACTACCGCTTAAGTACACAAGTTGAACCCGACCAAAAAGTGCGTACTTAGCACGGGTAGTGCGTACTTTTTGACGACATAGTATAACATTAAACTTAGTTGTTTGTTTTCTTTCTTACAACTAGCCACCAAATAATTAAGTCAATAAACAAGTCTTTTTATTTTAAATAACATTTAATACATAATTCTAATCTGCAAAAATTTTTGATAGATTTTAAAATGATTTATTTTTTCTATAAAAAGTTTCTACATTAATTATAAATACCTTTAATATAGAAAGTCAATGTCAGTCTTTTCACTTTTCTTCAACCACTACATAAGTATTTAGTTTATTATCATTTAATAACAGGACTGTTACAACTTCAGGCCACTTAGACTACTCAGGATTATTCACCCTAGTTTAAAAGTTGTGAAAGTCTCAGGCTAACTCAGCAGGTTGGCCATTCTACCTGGAAACATAAAGTAATCTGGAAAAACTTGATAATTAAAAATTTTGGCAAAAAAACTGGAATTTTCTAGAAGTTCTAATATAACATCCTTTATTTTGATAAATAAATTGTACATATAACGGCACAGTTAAAAATGTAGGTTGGATTGTATTTTTAAAACTTTCATTTTTCTAGTTTATATTAAATACTTTTCAGATATTTTTAAGAGCATTGAGTTATGTCAGCTACTAAAAAACGATTAACTAAGTTGGAAAGGTAAGAGAAATCTGCGAAAGCAATTATTCAGGTTTTTTGTTTATTTAAATTTGATATAAATATATAAAAAAAATTATAAAAAATATAAATAAAATTAAAAATTTTTTTTTTGTCTTTCTGGATAAGTGCGTACTTAAGGCGGGGTGCGTACCAAAAAAAGTGCGTACTTAAGCGGTAGTCAACTGTACATATAATTTTATTAACCTATCATGACGCTTAATCTTACAAATTTATTAAGTTTACTGTTTTACACAAATATGTTAAGTTATCTACATGAACTTTTGACAAGCATAGTTCAAAAAAATTTAAATTAACAAAAAGTAAATTACAAAATGAATTTCTGGCTCCAATATCTTTCTAGTTAAAATTTGGAAGTCATACTGTCTTATAAAGTATAAAAGCATTTATTTTACAAAAATTATAAAAACAATTGTTATGCTTCAAAACTTAAAACTACTTTACATGTGTGAAAGAGTTAAAATTTAGTTTCTAAAAATTAATGGTAAAGTAGTACTTTTTTGATAATTTTAAAAGTAACTAGTTGTTATTTTACTTAAAACAAGTAACAAGATTCTGAAGTATTTGTAACTTAAAATTTCAGACCTGAGTGTTATAAAATTCAGATAAAAAAATTTAGAATCAAAATAACTTAAATAGTTTTGATAAATGACAATTGTGTACGAATATATATCATACTGTACATTGTATGCTTTTTTTATTTAAATTTGTTAAAACTACATATATTTATTTTTCAGCCTAACGCCTTTGAAATACTGTACGTAATATTTTTTGATAAATTATCTCAAATGGTTTGAACTAAAAAGTACGAAGTCGTAAAAACGTTATACAAGATTACTAAGTTGCAAAAAACATTGGTCTTTATTTTAACCAAACACTATATACTAAACAATCAATTGTAAGTTTCAACTTCGATTGTCTTTTTGAGTAACTTTTTCAAATTAAAGTTGCAATGCAAGCCTTCTACAATAAGCAGAAGAGTTTAGAACAAAAGATCAAGCAGCTATTAACAAGTAAGAATATACAGTTTCAGCGTCTTATTAAAATGAAAAATACTATATATAAACAGATATTTAATTTTTGTAAAGGTTAATATTAATTCTTATTTAAAAAAAAGTGAGTTTTGAAAAAAAGAGTTTGTTCTCCATCCACAAAGTAGAAAAGCTCATTTCTAACCCGATCATTTCTAACCCGCTATCATTTCTAACCCGATCACTTCTACCCCGATCATTTCTAACCCGATCATTTCTAACCCGATCATTTCTAACCCGATCACTTCTAACCCGATCACTTCTAACACGATCACTTCTAACATAACCCGATCATTTCTAACCCGATCACTTCTAACCCGATCATTTCTAACCCGATCACTTCTAACCCGATCACTTCTAACACGGTCATTTCTAACCCGATCACTTTTAACCCGATCACTTCTAACCCGATCACTTCTAACACGATCATTTCTAACCCGATCACTTCTAACACGATCATTTCTAACCCGATCACTTCTAACCCGATCATTTCTAACAAGATCACTTCTAACCCGATTATTCTAACCCAGTTTAGCCAGATCATTTCTAACCCGATCATTTCTAACCCGATCATTTCTAACCCGATCACTTCTAACCCGATCACTTCTAACCTGATAACTTCTAGCCTAATCGTTTCTAGTCCGATCGTTTCTAACCTACTTTACGTGTTTATTTACATTTCTTTGTTTTAAGGATTTAATGCAAAAATCAACAAATCTTAATAAAGTAACTAAACCAATAAAAAAAATCAATTTTTAATTTTTTATAACATAATGATTCAATATGTTACGTAAAAAATAACTTTTATTTTAATGTTAACTTAACATAATATTAATTTACTTTGTTTACCTCATTTTTTGAGTTGTATAAACGAATCTATTAACTTATATTTATAATTCATACATAATGATCGCTAAATAATATAAAGTTTTTGTGTTTTTGGAAATCTGTAAAATAATAACTTTTAAGACATATCAAAAAAAATATTAAAGAAGTTTTTACTATTAATCGTGTAAAATTATTTTTGGAATTTTAAATTTCTAGAACTTTTAAATTTTTATTAAAAATGTAAATTTATTTTGCTCTATATACAACATATTTTTAAAGAAATATGAAAAAATCAAAATATTAAGTTTTCGAAACTTAACTTTTATGTTTAAGTGTTTATTATATAATATTTCTTATTTAATCTTTAGATATAATTTACCATTGGCTAAAAGAAAGAAAATCTAATTTAAGTTCTAGTAAATGACAGTGTCTATTTATATAAAAAAAAACGTTTACCTCTACTTTTTACTTTGTGCTATACAGTATACACTTTCGTTTTAAGAACTTATGATTTAATGATAATAATTTTTAATTAAATTACCATACTAACTATGATTACTAAATTTTATTAACTGTATTATTTTAAGTTTCATATATACTCATACTAATACTCTTAAAAAATGGTATTTCGTTTAAATTTGCCCTAAATTTGAATGCAACTTGCCAGTCTGGTCTCCATACTTAAAATTTATACTAACCATATAGAATCTCTTCAAGAAAAAGTAAAGAATAGTCTTTAACCACTGCAATGCTCATTATATTTCTTACATTGACGACTATCAAAACTTAATATTTATTCTAAAGAATTCAGAAGACTTCTACTTTTCCTAATGCTTTTAAAACTAAAAACTACAGTTAATTTATAATCAGTTTTTGAACTCTATTAAAATTAATTAATAACCACGAAAATTACCACAAAATCATAAATATCTTTCAGTTTAAATGTGGACTTAGCTTTTAAACAAAACTAATCTTTACATAAAGTTGAACAAATTTGATTAAAATAAGATAATTTATATTAGAAACTATCAGTAATTTA
>NW_028140349.1:0-29064 GCF_965202585.1 Thalia democratica | reverse complement strand
TATGTGAGTGTTCTTGCCACAAATCATCAATACCAAAAAGCATACAAAAACTACCTATTCAAGTAAGGTAGTTGTTCAATACATAAATATATATTTTTTATAGTTTTATAAAGGACAGGGTTACCACTCGTTTTTTCAAAATTTTCTCCAGGTTACAAAAACTACACATTTTTTGGTCTACTTTTTAGTTTAAAGTTTAGTTAAATGTGAGAAACTGTGTTAAAGAGTATAAAAATTTTTAAAGCATACTGTAAAGCTATTTTAAGTATGGATTTTTGATAAAAAAAATTTAATGATGACAAAAAATTTTATCTAAAATATCGATTTATTTTGTCAAACCAAAATTTTACTACTGAACATGTTGAAATTGTTCATAATTCAAGGTTTTTCCAGGTTTCAACAACAGTTCTCACAGTCCAGGTTTTTTTTTTGCCTAAATTGTCAAATTCCAAGTATTTTTAAGGTTTCCTAGTTAAGTGGTTACCCTGAAAGGATATTTCATTAACTTATACCTGATAAAGGTAATAGAAACTAAGTAATTTTGTATAGTTTAATTTTGCAATTTTAGTCTGACAAAGGAATTTTTAATTGTTTTTACTATTTGAAGGATTAGGAAAATAACAAATTATGTAAATTTAAACTGACAATATCTAACTTTATTTATTAATTTTATCACATTTCCTGACTTTTTTTTCAAAGCCCCCATTTTCTCCTGACTTTTGTCTTTTTTTTTAGTTTTGTTTTTTCCTGATTCCCTGACTTTTCCTGATTTTGTGGAAGTCCTGGAATTCACAAAATATTTTTCTTATCTTTTTTATTTAAGTAAAAATAATTTAAGTTTCGGATTATCGTCATCTATTTAACATTGCATTTAAATAAAACTTTTAAAAGTATTTCAACTAAATCAAGAGATTTTTTATTTGTTATCATACATTTTTTTACTAAAAATAACAAAGCTAAGACTAATAAATTCAGCTTATAAACTAATAACAATAGTTTTCATTAATTGTTCATTGTTATAAAATTGTAGAAAACACTAAGCACAACAATACAAGATATTAATTCAATTTAAACATAAAAAAAGCAGTCCGGTATTTAAATATAAAGCTAACTTTCAATTATTTATTATATGGGTTATACATCTAAATAAAATAACTCAATAACTATTTAACTGTTATTAAACCTAATACAATATAGAGTTACAAAATTCTCTAAAAAATGTACGCCATTCAAAACTTTTTTTGCAAATTAAGCTTTGTATTAAGTAAACAAACAAAATATTAATGACCTCAAATGCTAAGTTTTTCTGAAACCCATTATAAGTTCCGCTTGATTGCACTTATAAGACATTTAAGTTTCAAATGCCAGCAATTCTAACTTTGAATTTAAAATTGCTGCAACCTGGTCAGAAAACAGTTAATAGACAGTTTATTAATTTATACATAATTTTTTCGAGGTTCACGTAAACTATTTTGGATTATTGCATTTAAATTAACAATGTTGCCTAGCAGGAAACAAGCGGATATATCTCCATGAATCTCACCTGTCAATCAGCAGCACTTGATTTCTAATATACACCTTACCAAATCCTGGTCAATGTTCGCTCCAAAGTTTGCTTCAATTTTGTAGGTTTAACTGTTGAGCTAGATATATTACTTTGTTACCATACACTCAGGATGCTCATGGTCATTAATTACCTCAAGATAACTCAGTATTTTTGAAATTTTTGAAAATATCAGTTTCTAAAACTTTTAAATCTTTTAAGGACTTTAAAAATTTTAGGATTGATAAGGACAGCTTTTAAGATATATGAATTTTAAACTAGTTGCTAAAAGTGTGGTGTAAATCTAGCAGTTGTAAGCACAAAAGCTATAGTTTTATGAAAAAATTTATAAACATTAACTCAAGCATAACATTTCAACTAAAAATAGATAACTTTTCAGTAAACCAAAGTTTAAGAGATCTGAACACTGAATAATATATATTTAAAATAAAAACTATTTTCTCAATGTTATTTAAAACTTACTTCAAATTGTTAATATTTACTGCTTATTATACTAATTTAGAAATTATGATGAATGTTATTGATTTTAAGCTTTTCACTTATTAAATCTGAACTAATGTTTAAGTACATATTTTCATATTATACATAGAAAAATGTATTAAAAAATTTAAACTTCATAATTTCAACTAGAATACAAAAATCAATACAAATCACAGCTTAGGTTTTATTTTTTGTTGTGAAATGCTAACAAAAAGTTTGGTCAAAATGTACTCAGTAATTGTGATTATTGTTTAATTGAAAATTAGTAGCACAAAACTTTAATGTTAAATGATTTTTTTTATAAAACAAAATATTTCTTTAATGAAAAATAAGACATCTTAGTATTTAAAATAGTTAAGTTAAATGTTGAAAACTTTGGCCTAAGTTACTAGTGTTTTTGTTTATATTATTGAGTGTAAAGAAGTTATTTTAATATAAATTTGTAGACAGAACATAGTTAAAAAATAATTTTCTAATTATAATTTTTATAATTTTCAAGCACTTGCAAAATATCAAAATAAAGTAAAGTTTCAAATGTCTAAATATTGTATTTTTTGATAGTTTTGTATAAATAAAACTCAAATAAATTTTATAAAAGTTTGTGTTTAAACAAATTATGTTTTACTTTATAATACTAATTTTACTATTTTTTCGAAGTGAAGAGTTTTGAAAAATTTAAAAATAAAAACAAAAATTGCTTTTTATACCTAAACTAAAAGATTTTTTAAAGTAAACTTATGATGAATATTTTTAAGAATTTACATTTTTAAAAACTATTTATATTATTTCGTCTATTAAATTAAGTTTTTATCTCGTTTAAATTAAATATTAACAATTGTTTTTTTGCTATTTTCAAAAAGCCGAACAAAAAGTTGGTATACGAATCTCTACTTATATAATACAATAACAAAATATCTTTTTACTGGAGCTTAGTTTAAATAATTAAAAAATTAAGGTTTTTTTAACAAATATGTTAAACAAGTATTTGAAATTACTATTTGTTAATAAAATCATCTTACTAAATATTATATTTCAATGTACCAGTTCACCATGTATTAAATCTCTACAATAATTATAAGAGCAACATCTTGCTGTATATACATATAATATTAAATGCGCAATTCATCAATGAAAACAAAAGTGAGAGGTAATTGCTTAATTGCAGATTTATCTTAGAATATAATCTTTGATTAAAGCGAGTGTTTCTTAGAAGTTTATAACTTTACTGTTATCTTTGTTTGTCGAGTGCAACATCATTTGTTAGGTAAACTAAACTGTATTTGTTTAAATAATAAAGAAGAAAAAATATTCTATTTATTGTCCTAATCGCTTAATATATTAAACAACTCAAGCTCTTTAAATATTAAAAATATTATTATGTAATCATTATATCAATTTTTTAATATATATTGAAGTATTTATCGGTTTTTTAATGATTAAACTTCATAACTAACGAACACAGGCTAAAGTCACTAATATATATCGAAAAGTTTTAAATTAACAATATTTCTAAAATGTAACAACATTAAACATGTATTTTTCTTTTGTTTTGTTAAAATGAAGTTAACGTAATTATTTCTTTAAACAATTTTTGCAGGTTTAAAGTTTTATGTTGATATTAAAAAATAATTAGTAAATTATATTTTTAATGTAATTTTTTTATCTGTGTTTATTACCACAGCTGTTTTAAGAAAAGAATCTTTAAATCTTAACAAATTAGTTAAAGTGTACATAAACAGTAAGTTTATAAGTATTTAAAGTTTTTGTATATTAATTGAAGTTTAAAATCACTAACAGTATCATATAACTGTTTTATTGTAACTAAAGGACTAAAGGAAGTGTAATTATCAATAAATAATATAGTAAGAATTAGTCAAAAAAAATTATTTTTATACTACTTATAAGTGTTTTTATAAAAATAAGATGCAACTTAAAAAATAAAATCAAAATTCAATGTAAATATTGAGATTTTGTAAGGACTATTACATTAAAAAAATAGTTGTTTAAAATTATATTGCAAACTGACTAACAAAAATTCGTACTACTATGTTTTGAATTGCATGTTAATTAAAATTTTTAAACTTATGGCATTTTTTATACACAAAGCCAGTATTTAAAACTGCAATCATCAACATAGTTGACATGTTTTCGCACCATTAATAATAGTTATTAAACTTTACAGCAAGATCAACAACAACATCCGAGACAATCCTACAATAAGTTTCATCCTAATTAGGACTCATCAGGCAGGAATAATTGCGAGAAACCGCTGTTGTGATCTTAACCAAGCGGGATTAAGTACAAAGTACTGAAGCGACAGTTTGTGGGCAAATATAAAAAAAATTCTTATACACAAAATAAATGATTTTCACAAAAAACTAATGCTATAGTAATAATGTTGTTTCAATATTTCAATTAATCAATAATCTTACTAAATAACAAGTTTGTTTTAGATTTAAAGTACTAACTGTAATATTTCTCTTAAAGCAACATAATTGAAAAAAAATTATGAAACGAGGGATCTCTGAATTTTTTTTTTGTTTTTTAAATAAAAGAATTGAGACAGCTTTTTTCTACGTTCGTTTTTAACCAACTTTATTTTGTTTGATTCACAACATTAAAAGCTAGCCAAATTTTATTTTAAAAGAGAAAATTAAATCGAAAAATATTGAAAAAAGTTAATAATAATAAAAACTATTAATACTTTTAGACACGCTACGCGTACTATAAAAAACCAAAATGTCTAACTTTTTCTATGGGCTGGACCCTAGCATCAAGCAAATAGATCCTAATAAAATAAAACATATATCTTTTTAGCCGTATCATTTAGCTACTTATTTCTTTACTTAAAAAAAAAAATGTTCGTTAAATCTTGTAAGTGAAAAAGAAAGTCTTAAATATCATCTTACTTTAGTATAAATTTTATTCAGATAATCTTATAAATAAAAAATTCAAAATAAAAACAACATTTCGAAGTTATAATAAACTGAAATAAGGTAAATTTTAAAAAGTACATTTGAAGTATAACTTAGTAAACAATATGTTTTGTTCGAGACAAAATAAACTTATATTTCAATAAAAGAACAATTTTATAAAGTTTTCCTTGTTTGTAAACTAAATCCTGACTAAAAAAATATAAAAAAACAAAGTTTAACTAATTTAGTTACATATTTACGGTTTAAAAAAATATCGAGTTAGACATTATCGGGTTAGAAGTTATTGGTTTAGACATGATCGAGCTAGATCGCATTTTAAAATAATCGGGTTAGAAGTGATCGGGTTAGAAAAGATCGATTGGATAAATTATTGGGTTAGGTTATATCGGGTTAGAAGTGATCGGGATAGAAATTTTCGGGTTAGATATTATCAGGATAGAAGGATCAGGTTAGAAATTATCGGGTTAGAAGTGATCGGGTTAGAAGTGATCGGGTTAGATGTGATCGGTTTAAAAGTGATCGGGTTAGATATTAATTAGTCAGAGTCATACGCGGGTTAAAATGGTGTACTCCCAATTTTAAAGTTAAAGTTAACATAAATAAGTTAGTTAGAATAGTTATTTTAAGGCACAAAACAATAAGAGCTGTGTAGTCAACTGATAGTATTAGTTATAGTCTAGGACTTTCTCAGAGTACTTGTAGTTTTTGTAAACTTTAACGTAAAATTCAAGTTACGCAAAAGTTTTCTACATAACTAAAAGGAAAATTGTCTTTTAGTGTCTTAAAAATCTAAAGAAATTAACACCAAAAAAAGTCAATAATGTTGCTTTATAATGTTAATACTACAAATTAACGATAAAAAAAAAAACAATTTTTTATCTAACAAAACACCTTAGTAAAACCTTAGATTAAATAAAATTTTAATTTTTTTGTACGACTGATTTGCTAAACTTGGATATAATATTTAACTTATTTTAAAGAATATTATTTTTAAGAAAACACGAGATTAATCACTAGATTAGACTGGAATAAAGATTTAATTAAATTTAACTACAATTAATTTGTCAACAGCTTTTTTTAATACTAAATTTATAATCTGACAAACTTTTTTAGTTTTAACTTATTTTCAAAAAAATTAAGTTTTAAATAATGTTTTTTTTTTGTTCTTGACATTTTCTTTGAATGTTTTAAATGTAATTAAATACAAGCTTCTAAAAGGATTGGGACTTGAAAAGCTCACAAAAAAATAAATTGACTACTTTAGTTAGTGTTATTTTTAAACCGTATATCTTAAAAAAACTTATATTGTAAGTATATTAAGTTTAGATTTAAATTTGAGGTTCTAATTTATTTAATTTTCTAATTAATTATTTAAGTTGTAACTGAAGATCTTTTAAAGCGTGAAATGAAAATCATACTTTAGTTTATAGGTTTTTCAAAACAATAAGTCATTTTGCATGTACTTAGAAAAAACGTAATGTTTATTTATTTTATAAACCTAGATATAGTTTATTCGTGTTTATAAGCAAATTTATTTATATATTTACTACTAAGTTTATACGGCAACAGTTTAGTACCTTTTATAACAAAAATATTTTGCTAACACGTATTTAGTTTTAATTTTAAAATTACTATATTTTTTTAAACTATTAAATGACTTTACAACAACGAAAGTTACGTTGCGTATTTTTTTTTCGGTAATTTACATTCGATTAAGGTTTGCTATTTTTCATATAAATATATAGAAACCTACAGAATTAACTCAAATTGAATCAAAAATATTTTTACACTAATGAAATGTGGAAACTTTTGTTTGAAACCAATGTAAAGTTGAAAATATTAATAATCAAAGCTAGTATAATTTTCCACTACGAATTTCACTATGAAAATTTGTATTGTCCACCATTTAGCCTTTATTAAGATCGACTATCTTTTTTATTGATGCATTTACTTATCTTAATTTTGTACCTTTTTCTAAAAGCTAAACAAATAAAAGGATAATAATTTGTGATATAGATTATTTATTGAAAAACATAAAAAAAGTTTTAAGTGATTGGTGCGCTATCTGAAAATAACTTTTCGGTAATAGAGTCGTACAAGGATTGGATTCAGTTTATTCAGATTAAGTATGAAATAAAAATTTCTCATCACACAATATCAAAAAACACAATACCAAATATTTATAATCTATCGGCTTTTGCAAAATTATGTTTATCATTTAAAATCAACAGTTATTTTTTCAAGAATAAATTTATTTGGTTCAAAATATCTAAAAAAATGAGTATATACTTTAAAAAAAGTATTTTATAGTAAAGAATAAAATGTTAAGTCTATAAAGAAAATCGAAAATCGTTTTATGTAATGCATCTAAAATTTTAAAACCTATTAATAAAAGATGGATATACGTATAAACTAGTTTTTTAACAAATTAGTAAGAAAATATTATAAATTTCACATTAAGATAGAACTAACTTGAAGTGCTACAAAACTTTTATTAGATTTTTTGTGTTTTTGTCTGAAATACTTTTAAATGAACTTTATTAACTTTTACCTAGCATTTTGAAAATTCTATTCAGTACCTATGATACACGCAAACACTAGATATCATAAAATTTAGAGCAATGTATGAAAGAAAAAAATACAATGTTAAAGGTCTTTTTTTACTTAACTTTATTAATATTTTCTAAGACCATTTCACGGGTATTTTAACACAAGAAAAAAACGTTATACCTTTTGTTGCTTCACATTTTTTTACTGACCACTCATCGTTTTTAAAGTCAAAGGTTTTGACTTCACTGTTTTTCTGGAAAACAAAAATCTTATTACCGATTGTAATCACTTCAGAAGGGTTACATAAATCTTGTCCAGAAGCTAGTGAAGGTTGTTTTAACAGAGTAAACTTATTAGTAGCTGAATCAAAAACTTCACAATTGTTTATAAATAATCCACCAATAACAAACAGTTTATTTTTTACTGCAACTGATTTGTGACGAAATCTTCCATTAATCATATTTTGCATGTTTTCCCAGGTATCTCCAACATGGTCATATGCTTCAACAGTGTTTGAAATAGTAACATTACTATATCCACCAGATACTACAATTCTTCCTTCAAATACCGAGCAAGAGGAAAGCCTTCTTGCAATGTTCATTCCTGATATTTCTTTCCATTTCAGAAATTTTGTGTTAAACTCAAAACCAGTAGCTGTACTAAAACTTCCTATAACATTACCTATACGCCCGCCGATAATATAAATATTATCCATAAAAGAACAAGCACAAAACGATCTACGACCATCAATCATGTCAGTTACATATTCCCAAGTGTTGGTATTTGGAGAGTATTTTTCAATTTTTTTACCATTATTGCCACCAAACACATAAACTTCATCTTTAATACAAACTGCTTTTAAAAAGCATCTGGCTTCTTTCATGTGTCGCAAACTATGGACACTAAAATTGTTTGCATAAAATAATTTAACATCATTGGAAACGTTTTTTAGTTTCACATTTTTACCTCCACAAACTAATATGTTAAAATTAGCTTGGTCGCAGTATCTTGTTGTGTTTATTTGTTGTTTATTGTTTAAAACAGCTTCAATAATATTACTACATTCAGGATACTTTGAAGATACATTGTCTAAAACTTGTTTTAATGCAGGAACTGATAGTAGTGAAAGTCTAACCCTAGACATAAGATTTTTTGCGTATTTGCTACGTTCAGTTATTTCATGACACAACCATCTATCTACTGCGTCAAATACTTGCAGTTCTGAGTCAATGTTTAAACCACTCCTTGAAAGTATCTTTCTGATAAAGATGAATTCTAATTCTAGAAAATTATCAGAATCAGCAATCATTGGAAAACAGCGCTCTATAAGGCTTATGGAAATTCTAATTGAACTTAACAACTTAAAAATGTTTGATAAGTTATATATTACTAAACATTTTTTTATATCAGTTTTGGACATCACACATTTCTTTATTTTATCATCTTTAAATTCAGTAAGTAAAACTTTTTTAAATTTCATCGATGTCACAAGTTCATCCTTCTCCAAATTATAGTTTTCTGTAAATATATAAAGTTTAATATTTAAAAAATTCTATATCAAGTATTTCGTAATATAGCAATTTTATTCAATCTCTCAAGCTTTTACAGAGTTTCATCAAATGGACAATATTACCCTATATGGTTAATTTTTTTATCAGGAAAACAACTAGTTAAGGGGCAAAAAATGGAACTGTTAAGAAACTTTTTAAAACAATTATCTGATACAGGCCAATATAAGTTAAAAGATTTTTCCTAGTGGGTGAAAAATAAAACGAGTTTCGGAAACCATATTTTAGTATTACACTGTTTACAAATAATAATAAATTACTTGGTTCAATTAGGAAAATCTAACTAAAAAATCATTTTTTGCATTTCGAAACAAGTAACAATTTTGAATCTTAACCTAAATAAAAAAAAAAGTAAACAACTATACACCTATTAAAATTAAAAAGAAAATACTTAGTTTTTTATCTAGATTAAATATCTTACCATATTCAATTAAAAAATTAAAACCTTTTTGTCCAAGATCTTCGATTTTATCTAACATTTTTCTATCGAGTTTTTTAAAAGCTTTTTTCTTGTTCAACATAACAAATTCAGAGCAGTTTTGATTCACAGAATTTGTTATCAACTCGAATACATTTTGTCTGGCATTTTCAAGTCTTGTTGTTTTTCTCCTTGGTGCTTTCATCCAGCTATTTGCTTCGTTAGCTGGTTTATGAGTATTTCTTTTCCGATGTTTTGGCATTTATAATGTTTTAACTTGTTTCAAAATCTACAAATAAAAACAAAAACATAAATAAGTAGAACTTAACTAAAACTATTATAAAGCGACAGCATAAAACTTACACTAGATATTCTAAAGCTGATGATGCAAATTGACAAAGATTATATGCGTGTTTAGAGGTACATTTTTAAGAAATTTTGCCTGAGGAGGCTGTAGATTTTTTAACTTTTCTAAAGTGTGCAATTTTTTTAGGTGTTGTTTTGAAGCTAAATAACAACTTTAATAAGTGTAAATTGAAGATTAAGGGTAAGTAATAGAGGGTAAGGGTTAGCCTCAGAGGTAACATTGATAGTGAATAATTAAAGAAAAATAAATTATAAAAACTATTATTGAAATTAAGAGAACGAAAATAAAACTATATAAGTTTATTAATAAAATAACAGAAAAACATATACATACGGGAAATAAAAGTTAGGCTCTAGTGATCGTAAAATAAAAAAGTGAACTATTTCAAATTAAAAAAAATCATAAAAAAAAATAATATAAAAAAAGTTACTTACCGCCAGAAAGGGTTAGGGGTATCAGTGACAGTAAGAATTTAACTAAAAACAAAAAAAAATAAAACTAAAGAGATTAATTAAAAACGTTTTCAACTTGTGCAAAATTTACACTGTGAAAAAGTGTCATAGTGCAAAAGTGTCCCTTGTTGCAAAAGTGACTACTCTTGTGAACGTGTATTAATACAAAAGTGTTCTTTCATGCAAATTTGACACCTACCCATTCTAGGGTTTGACTCTGAAAAAACAACGCTGATGCTTTGCTTAAGTTTACTAAAAATGAAGCAAAAACTAAAAAACTTGTAAAAAAATGATCTAAAAATATTTTAAATAGACAACTTATAATGTCATACTAGAGATCGAGTAGCTTTTTAGCGATTTACTTACATAAATACAGCAATTACTACCACTAGATTCACACAACACTACAGTTTTGGCAATATATGTTTATAACAGGTTTGAGTAAACTATCTTTGAGTTTGTTTATAGAAACGAGTGTGAAGTAAGTTTGGTAACGTTTTTCAAGATTTTAAAAAAATGTTTAAACTTTAAATCCAATTACTTTCCTTATTTTAATAGCTAAATAAAAACACATTTTTATTTTAGAGAGCGGTCTTTTGTATTTGATATATAAAACAAATCCATTCCACTGGGGCTTGACGTTTAGTGTGGGGCCCCTTAGAAAAAAAGAGTTTTTTATATCAATTTTTAGTTAGCTCAAATTAAAAAAATAATAATAAAAATAATTTTATTTCTAATACTCATATTTTTCAGCAAATAAATTTTATAAACAGTTTTTTTTTTCAACTGTTAATATTTTGTACTATGTAGCCTTATTCTAAAATTCTTAATTCCGGATATAATGCCAAATAGTACAAAATATGAGTTTTGTTATAAATTTTTACTTTAATTAATACTTTAATTCAAAAAGATAAAAAAATACTTTTTTTGTATATTTATATGTGAATAATGTTAAACAGTTTTTCTTTTTAATTGTTAATATTTAGTTTTATTTAGCCTTATTTCGAAATTAGGAAATCTAGAATAAGGCTAAATAGTAAAAATATTAACAGTTGGAAACATAAAGTGTTAAATAAAATTTATTTGCTAAAAATATGAATATAAGAAGAAAAAAAATGTTTTTTATTATTTTTTTTTTAATTCGAGCAAAGTAAAAATTGATAAAATTAACTCAATTTTTCTTAAAGGGCCCCACACTAAAAGTCTTAATCGAATGGATTTTTTTAAATATTAAAGAAAAAGGACCGCTCTCTAAAATAAAAAAAAATTTTTTTTAGCTATTAAGATAAGGAAAGTAATTGGATCTAAAGTTTGGACATTTAAAAAAAGTTTTATTCAAGCTAACTTCACACTCGTACTCTCAAAGAAAACATTAGTGAAATAAGAACTAAATTATTGAGAAAAAAGATCTGTGAGACAAGCTCAAACTAACATAAAATTGTATGAGAAACAATAATTACCACTATCAAATACAGTAGTCAACCTTTAACTAAATATAATATTTACAGAGTGGCAATTGTACTTTGAATCCTGTAAAATCCTGGAACTTCGTAATTTAAGCAAAACTATCTTGAACTTGAGAAATTTGGAACAAAAATCACTAATAAACTTATAATTTAAACAGTATTACATACTAAGTAATAAATTTGGACTTGACACAAAAATCTATATATTTCTGTCATCCTCAAAATATTTTTCTTTTTTAAACAAATTCAAAATAATGTTTTTAACATCATAATACCTAACACATTAAATAATGTTATAATACCTAACACATTATCTAACTTACTAGTGGCTAGCCTGTACTTACGAATAGGCCAGCAATTTTAATTTGCATATTGTTTTAAACATTAGAGACTTGCAACTAATATAAATTGGATAATAAGTATTAGTAGTGACATAACAACACTAGTCAGACTAACTATAAAAATAACTTTATTTATGGTTAAATATGGGTAAATTTGGGAAATGTTTTAAGTTTACTTGTAACTTTACTAAACAACAAAAAATGTTTATCTTTTTCTAGTTATACTTAATATTTTTGATACTTTTACAAATATAAAATAAGTATGACAAGTTAGAAACAAGCTGTTAAACTTTATGATGAAAACTAATTAAAAGTTTATTTTTATTGAGATTAAAGTTTTTTTGCTTATAAAAATTTTGAATTTCTGAAAAATATTTCTTTATAAAATGTTAATTCGTTACAAATTTCTAATTAATTATATTTTTGTTACAAATAGAACAGTAAAAATAAAAACATACTAAAATTTTAAATAATATATTAAATGGTTCAAAAGTCAATATAGACCAGGGTTCGCCAAAGTTGGCCAAGTGGCCCCCTTCGGGACTATAAGCAGCAACGGGGCAAATGGCGTAGTAAAGGAGCCACATAGGGGCCATGAATTCCAGAGGGTCATAATTTTTATAAATTTCTATAATTAGGACCTTTTGAAAAAAGGCCTGAAATACCCTGATTTAGACCAAAGCACATGTTTTATTTTTTATTAAAATTGCTTAAAAACAAATAACTACACGTTTGACTTAAATATAGTCTTATACTTTTTTCTTATACTTTTTTGTTATAATATTTAGAATTTTTCTTATTATCAGGAGAAGATTATAATTATAAGATAAAATCATTTAAAACTGAAAGTAAATATATTATAAATTTAACTATATATTACTAAAATACTAAAATACTATATATGTTATGTAATTACAAAAAATATTTTAAATAATAACAAAAGCTTATTTGTCAAAGTTGCTAAGGTTGTTTTTTAACTTTTATCAAAAGTTATGTTATAGAATATCTTTTATTTTTATAAAACTAAGATTGACTTTTTAAAGCTTTAAGCCGAAACCCCATTTAAGTTATTTTCAAAACTTAAGGCAAAAAAAAAATTAGAATTTTGTTTCATAATAACCTTTATATGAATTAAAACAACTTTTATATAAAAATAACTTTAGGTAAATCTATAACCAGAAAATCAAATTGAAATTACTTTTTAAGAGTGGTATGTTTTAGATCTAAAGCTAACTAAAACTTCTAAATTGTTGTATTAAAAGTTTTAGAAATCTTAAACAAGTCAGTTTCTAAGTAACAGAAACTTAAAAGAACTTTTAGTAGGTTTAAACTACTACTGCTCTAAATATGTTTTTTATAAAAAAAAATTTAAGTGAACTTTTTTCTAATACTAAAGTTTTACTGTCAAATTATTATTTTTTACTTTATATGTAAATAATTGTTTAAAAAACCAGGCTTATCCAGGTTTATTTTTAAGTTTCTAACATTTCAGATTTTTCTAGGTTTTTTGCTTAATTTTCTAGAATCCAGGTTTTTCAAGGATTACGGGTTTTGTGGCAACACTGCTAATAATAAACAGACACTCTTGCTATATTTAAAAAAATAGCTCAAATGGATTGCTAAGCATAACTGAATAAATTAGAATAATGCAATGGTTTAAAACTAAAATCTCCAGTCTTATTACAAAATTGTTCAATGATATTTACTCAATTTTAAATACATTTAGTTGGTTAAAGAAAACAAATTCAAGGGTTGCCACATATCAAGTTGAGAAAGATTTCCTGACTTTCCTGATTTATTCTAGACATTTTACTAAAATTCCCCTACCCTTTAAACTCTTAATTTAAATTTATTTTAAAATACATTATAAAAACTAAATAATATCTTAAGCTTTAAATCTTATTTTTGACGCTTAAATTATCTGTATATGATTAATGTATTTTCAATAAACAGCTCTGTCAGCAAAATAAAGTCAAACTTAGCATAAAAGTTGTAAAATAAAATAACCTAAAAACCAGTTATCTAAAAATTGTAATACTAAAAGAAATTATTTACTTAGTTTTAAATACTAAGTAAACAATTTAATATAAAATCCTTAAATTTAAAATTAATTAGATACGAATATATCTAAGTAAGTGTAAAAAAATATAAAATAAGTAAACCATATATATGTTGTATAAAATAATTCCCCTTATCTTTTAGTATAAATTTTGTAACAAATAAATCTACAATTATTTATTTAAAAAAAACAAGTTATTCTATAAAAGTTACAAATACATTAAATTGTTATAGATTATTGCTCTCTTTCACTTTATTATTTTAGTACAAACAATTTAAAATAACATAAATAGGCATAGTATACACATAAACCTGTTACATAAAATACTAAACTTAGTGCTTAGTTATATAGAACTTAATTGTTTACTTAAACAAAAAAATTTTGATTTTAAAATTATGCTAGATAAACTTTTGTGTATGTATCATAGTTTCAATATGGAAGGGTACTTGCTAAAAATCATCAATACTAAAAAGCATACAAAAATACCTATTCAAGCACGACTAGTTGTTTAATAAATCAATAGATATATTTTGCAGTTTTATAAAGGACAGGGTTGCCACTTGTTTTTTCAAAACTTTCTTCAAGCTTTCAAAATTTCTTAAGGTTGTTAATAAAAAACTTTTTTGGGTTTATTTTTAGTTTAAAGCAAAGTTTAAGGTATGAATTTCTGTTAAAAAGTATAAAAACATTGTAAAGCTACTTAAAATGTGAATTTTTGATAAGAAAATCTTAATGATTTCAAAACATTTTACCTTTATGAAGAATATTTTTATGTCAAATCAAATTTTACTACTGAAAGTGTTGAAATTGTTCAAAATTCAAGGTTTTCAGGTGAAGTGGCAACAGTGAACAGATATTTCATCAATTTATACCTGATGAAGGCATTAGAAATTCAGTAATTTTGTATGGTTAAAGGAAAATTTATTAATTTTAGTATAGAAGAATAACTTTAAATTGAAATTTCAATTCGAAGCCTTAGGAAAATAAGGATTTTTGTTAATTAAACTAATAATAAATAATTTTACTTTTTGATTTAATCAAATTTACTGACATTTCTTAACTTTTTTAGAAAAACCCTCATTAATTCCTGACTTAAGAAATTTTCTTTTTAATTTTTACTAACTTTTTTGATTTTCTAACTTTTTCTGACTTTGTGGCAGCCCTGAAATTCACAACAAAATTTTTGTCTTTTTTAATATATGTAAATAATTTAAGATTTTAATTATCATAGTCTATTTAAGATGTGATTTTAAATAAGCCTTTATTAGTATTTTAACAAATACTTAAAGTTTTTTATTTGTTGTCATACATTTTTATTTACTGAAAACAATACAGCTAAAACTAACAAATTTAGCTCATAAACTGATAATAATAGTTTTCATTAACTGTTCATTGTTATAAAATTGTAAGACACATTAAGCACAACAACATTTTAAAATACAAGTATAGAGATTTTTTCAATTTTAACAAAAAAAAAGCAGCCAAGTATTTAAATATAAAGCTAACTTTCAATTATTTTTTATAGGGGTTATACATCTAAAAAAATTGTTCATAACTATTTAACTGTTATAAAACCTAATACAAAAAAGAAATACTAAGATTTTCTATAAAAAATCATTTAGCTTGTTTTCAAGTTTAACTTTGTATTAAGCAGCCAAATAAATTATTAATGACACCAAATGCTAAGTTTCCAAACCCATTATAAGTTCCGCTTGATTGCACTAAAAAGACATTCAAGTTTTAAATGCCAGCAGTACTAATTTGAAATTAAAAATGCTACAACTTGGTCAGAAACAGTTAATAGATAGTTTATACATTCGTACATAAATTTTTTACGCTTCATGTAAACAATATCGGATTATTGCATTTAAATTAACATTGTTACCAAGCTGTGAACAAGTGGATTTTTCTCCATAAATCTCACCTGTCAATCAGCAGCACTTGATTTCTAAAATGCATTATACTAAATGCTGGTCAAAGGTTGCACCAAAGTTTGCTTAAATTTTACAGTTTGACTGTTGAGCTACATATCTTATTATGTTACCATACACTCAGGATGCTCATGGTCATTTATTATCTCAAGATAACTCAGAATTATTAAAATTTTTGAATATATCAATTTTCTTAATCTTTTAAATCTTTTAAAGATTTTAAAACTTTAGCATGACTTAGGGTAGCTTCTAAGATATATGAATCGTGACACTAGTTGCCTAAAATGTGGTGTAAATCTAGCGGTTGTAGGTGCAATAGTTCTATAGTTCTATGAAAAAATTACTAAACACTCACTCGAGCATAACATTTTAAGTAAAAATAGATAAGTATTTAGTAAACAAAAGTTTGAGAGATGTGAATACTGAATAATATAAATTTAAAACAAAAAAGGTTTTCCCAATGTTGTTTTAAAATTACTTCAAATTGTAAATATTTACAGCTTACTATACGAATTTAGAAAATATGGTCAAATTTATTGATATTAAATTTTTTACTTATGAGTTATTCAACTATTGTTTAAGTATATATATTTATATTGTAGATAGAAAAATTTATTATAGTTATTTTAA
The DNA here is from genome assembly GCF_965202585.1 of Thalia democratica. Taxonomy (NCBI): domain Eukaryota; kingdom Metazoa; phylum Chordata; class Thaliacea; order Salpida; family Salpidae; genus Thalia; species Thalia democratica. The sequence continues at coordinate 12,302 of NW_028140349.1, read as the reverse complement.
AATTCATAATTTTAACTAAGATACAAAAATCAATACAAATCACAGTTTAAATTTTATTTTATGATATAAAATGCTAGTAAAAGTTTTTTAGTTAAAGTGTAGTCAGTAACTGTGATTATTGTTTAATTAAAAATAAGTAGTATAAAACTTTATTGTTAAAATGAAATAATTTAAATAAAAAATGTTTTACTTTCAAGAAATACAAAGATACCTTAATATTTAAAATTTTTAATTGAAATATTAAAAACATCGGTCTAAGTTGCTAGTGTTTTTTTTTTTGTGAAAATTGTAGACAAAACTTATTTTATTAAATCTTAATTAATATTTAAAATAAAACATCATTAAAAAATGAGTTGTCTAGGAATAAGTTATATAATTTTAAAGACTTTTAAAACATCACAATAAAGGTAAGATAAAAAGGAAAATTTAGTCTAAACTTTTTACTAACTACTAGAATACAGTTTGTTTTCTCCTTTGAAAAATAAGTTTAACTACTTAAAACTCCAAGTTTAGAAAATGTTTAAGTTATTCTTATTTTATAAAAAAAAAATTAACTTGAAAACTAATTAATAACTTTATTGCAATTTTATATTAATTTTGAATTAAATTTATATAGTTTTTGTATTAAGTTTAAATTTTCGTAAAATCAAGAGTTTCTTAAAGTCTAATGAAATACATCTTTTCTCAGTTTTAAACTAAAGCAAGAATTTTATTAACTATTTGACTCTAGATTTAAAACATAATAAAAATAAAAATCAATACAAACTTTGAATTTGAAATTGCTGCAACCTGGTCAAGACAGGTAATAGGTAATTCATTTATTTACACATGATTATTTCACAATTCATGTAAACTTTTTAGGATTACAGTAACCTCTCGCTTATTTACGCACATTGTGTCTGCAGAAAAAACGTGTAAAGACACGAGAGATCGTAAAGAAAAGAGAGGTACAAAATATACTTATTATTATGGCTGTTTTTTGATATTGCTTCTAGTCAAAAGCAGGCTGGGCATTTTCCTACTTTTAACAATTTGTTTACTTTAATTATAAAAATGAAAACAAAAAATACAACTATACATATAATAAAAAGAGGATTTAAATTTATTAAAATATTATAACCTGTAGAAATTACTATTTATAATACTCAGTAGATTTTATCTTTATCTTTGGTTTTATGTGACTTATTTAATATTTAACATTTATATTTAATTTTACTTAGCAAATTCAATTTATAATTAAGCATTGTTAACAGTTAAGAAACGAGATTTGTGTTAAATGTAAGCTCATAATTCACTGCTACTTTTTGCTAGGAAGTTTCATTAAGTATCTTTTTTTGATGTTTATTCACATATAGGGCAAGAAGGCTGTATTACTTATTTGTGATTTCAACTCTCATTATTATTATACTTTCATCATTCAACAAAGTCATATTTCTTTCAGAATTTTAATTTAATATTTTATAGTTAACAAAATTTCTGATAAACTAAGTTAAAAATAAATGTATATCAATTAGTCAAGGAACATAAGTTTACAGAGTCTAAATGTGAGTTAGCATTTAATATTATAACTGAAATTAAAAATATAAAATAAACCTAACTCGTGCAATATAAAAAAAAGTATTCTTTATTTCTTGAATGTTTAAGAATTCGATAGTACGTAACTAAACGAGAGTGCGTAACGTCACGAGAGCGTAAAGATGCGAGAGGTTACTGTATTTCATCTTACTTAACATTGTTGCCAAGCTGTGAACAAGAGGATATTTCTCCATGAATCTCACCTGCCAATCAGCAGCAATAAAATTTAGGATATATCTTACCAAATGCTGGTTAATGGTCGCACCAAAGTTTGCTTAAATTTTACAGGTTGACTGTTGAGCTAGATTTCTAACTATGTTACCATATACTCAGGATGCTCATGGTCATTCATTACCTCAAGATAACTCGGAATTATTGAAATTTTTGAATATATCAATTTTCTTAATCTTTTAAATCTTTTAAAGATTTTAAAAATTTAGCATGATTTAGGGTAGCTTCTAAGATATATGAATCGTGACACTAGTTGCCTAAAATGTGGTGTAAATCTAGCGGTTGTAGGTGCAATAGCTATAGTTCTATGAAAAAATTACTAAACACTCACTCGAGCATAACATTTTAGCAAAGTACAAATAAAATTTCAAAAAACAAAAGTTTTCGAGATTTAAATACTGAGAAAGCATTTTATTAAATTTAAGATGATATTTTATTGTTATTTAGATGTTAACTTAGATTGTAAATCTTCACTATACTTATCTATAAATTATGAACACTTTTATTGATTTAATTTTTATTTTACATACTAGTTGTTCAACTAATATTAAAGTATAAATTGTGATATTATAAATAGAAAAATGTATTATCAAAAATTAAACTTCAAAATTTTTAACTAGAACACAAAAAACGATTCAAATCAGAGCTTAAATTTTATTTTATATCATAAAATACTAATAAAAAACATTGTCTAAAATACAGTCAATAAATGTGATTATTGTTTAAAAAAAAATTGCTAGCACAAAACTTAATTGTTAAAATGAAATGTTTTATAAAACAAAATATTTCTTAAAAAAAAATTTATATACCTTAGTATTTAAATTTCTTGAGTGAATTGTTGAAAACTTGGGCCTAAGTTACTAGTGTTTTTGTTTATATGATTAACTGTAACAAAAATTATTTCATTATAAGTATGTAGACAGATCATCATTAAAAAAAATAAATTGTCTAACTATAAGTTGTATAATTTTCTAACAATTGCAAAACATCACAATAAATTTAGGTTTGAAATGTCCAAGTGTTGAAATTGTATAAATAAAACTCAAATAAATTTATATAACTTTGTGTAAAAACAAAAAATGTTATATTTTATAATACTTCTTTTACAGCTTTTTGAAGTGAAAAGTTTTGAACAAATTATAAATAAAAACAAAAACTGCTTTTTATACCTAAACTAAAAGATTTTAAAGTGAACTTATTATGAATATTAATGAAAATTTTAATTTTTGAAAACTATTTATATTTATATCGTCTATCTAAAATAGGTTTTACCTCATTTAAATTAAATATTTGACAATTTATTTTACATATCTTAGAAACCTTTACAAAAATTAGTAGACGAATCTCTACGTTTAAAATACAATAATAAAATATCGTTTTATTGGAGCTTACTTTTAAGATTTAGAAAATTTAGGTTTTTTTAACCAATTTGTTAAACAGGAATTTAAAATCACTATTTGTAAATAAAATCATCTTTCTGAATATTATATTTTGTTGTACCTGTTCACCATGATTTAAATCTCTAAATTAATTATTAGAGCAACATCTTGCTGTATATACATCTAACATTTAATAAGTTCAGTGATAAAATAAGAATGAGAGGTAGTTGCTTAATTGCAGATTTATCTTAGAATATAATCTGTTGATTAAAGCGAGTGTTTGTTGGAAGTTTATGACTTTACTGTAATCTTTGTTTGTCGAGTGCAACATCATTTGTTAAGTAAAATAAACTGTATTTGTTTAAATAATTGAGAAGAAAAACTATTATATTTATTGTCCTAATCGCTTGATATATTAAATAACACAAACTTCTTTTAGTTGTTCAATTATATTATTCAAAAATTGTTCAATAATTTTATTTATTTACAACTAAAGTTAGTTACTTTAAGTAAATAATTTTATAAAGATAACTCCAGTACTATATACATATATATATATATATATAGTTTAAAATGTAATGAATACTTGCAGTATTCATTATTTAAAGTTGAGCTCAGAGAGTAGTTAGAGCTAGATATGGTTGAATGCACGAGCCAGACAACAAACGGCCATATTTGAACAATGACGAAATGTTTCAAACTAAATACTGATGCAACAAAACATCAAGATATAACAATACAGTGTCATGTAAGCAGTTAGTTTGGTGTGCAGCTTAGTGGTGTTGAACTTAGATGTTTTGGTGTGCAGCACTTGTCTTGAATTTATTTTGAATTATTTTGTGAATTTTAATTCTAAGTATTGTATTGTTTTAAAATTCAATATTTCAACTGGTATTTTATTGTTTGAATATTTAAGCCAGATTTATACTTTAATAGTTTATTAAACCTTTTACAGTTTATTGTTAACTTAAAGTTTTATTTAATTTTTACTTTATTGTTTTAAGTATTTTGATATAGATTTAAAGTGGTATGATAGTAATTTATAGTTTTGTATATGCTAGTATTTCTTGTTGTGTTTAGTATTAAAAAAATATCACTTAAAACTGTCTGTCTGACTTATATAAAATAGCTTAGAGTAGCAATAAGTAGTTTATAGTTATCATGCCAAACTTACATAATATTAATGATAAGTTGCCTGGAGCGGGTCCTGAACATAAGCCTGTTAGAAGGTCACCCCGTTTGCAGGAAAAGTATTAATAAAAAGGTCAGTTTGACAATCAACCCAAAGAAAGTCAACTTGACTCAACTGTGGCTTTAGATGTTGGCCCACCAACATCCGTAGCCCAGAATGGCGTCCCCGGGTAGGCAAAAAATGCTAGGGAAAAAATGGGTTGTAGGTACTTTTAGATCATAAACTTAATTTATACTAAATACTGATATTAAATAATACTTAGGACTACTCTATTGAAAACTAGGCATGATATGAGTTAACATATGTTACATAAAGTTCATCAAATTTAGAAACAATTTAAATGTGCTCAAAACTTTTACAGAAGATTTAATCTAGCAAGAATATAATTCAAGACTGTATAAAACAAAACAAGATTCAATTACTTAGAATGTAAATAAGAAATATTTATAAAAATAACACTAAAAAAAAACTTTATAAAACACAAGGTAACAATACAAATGTCTTTTTTCATTATCACGTTTACTGCAGCAGTCTGTGGCTAGAATCCCTCAGTCTTTCTGTGGCTGATTTATATAGCAGCGTTTTTAACTTTTTGCAACATTGCATTAGTAATTTCTAGACTGCACTTTGTTTTCACCTTTTGTCAACTGTATTAAACTAGCATCAGTATAAAACTTGACCTTACAAGTTTTCACTTAACAGCTTGAATGAACTTTTAGCTCAAAACTTTCAAACCAATCTAAAGAGTAATCAAGTGCAACTTGATATCCTGTTACAAAAGTTAAAAATATCTTTATCTATTCAACACCTTTATATAAACACATTTTGAGAACAGTTTGTACAAAAATCAAATGTTTTAATTTTTTTCATACTTTTTTTAGTATTACAGAAAAAATAATGCTTAAATTAACAAAAATGTTCTCTTATAACTTTTTTTTTTATATTAAACTTTTAACTATATTATAACTGTCCTAGACATGACTTTAAATTGTTTCCTGTTGTATGACTCGATAACCGAAAGGTTTTTTTGTACACCAGGTCCTTTGACCAAATACTTGAGCGTTTTTTTTTTCGTTCAATAAACAATATTAAATTCTTTTTATTATTATAAAGTTGTAAAATTCAGTATGCACAACAACTTTCTAATGAACAAGTTCAGAGATTGCTGCAATGTAAACTACAACAGCAAGTAGTCAGGAATTTAAAACAAAGCTAACGTTAAATTGTTTGTTATATCACATTCACATCCAAGTATAACATCTCAATGACTACTTAATTTTTATTAAACCTTACACAAAACAGAAATGTAACATCCAATCTTTGAAAAATCTAAGTTATAAAAATTTTCCTACAATTTAAAGATAAAAATATTTAGTATAGTGTTTCCTATAAGTTTTTTTTATAGAGAACTCAACGAAGTCTTTAAAGACCTGAAATGCAAAGTTTTACCATAGACATTATAAGTTCGGCTTGATCGCACTTACAACACATTCAAATTTCGTATGCTAGCACCATTAAACAGGTGTACAGCTTCTGCAACCTGGTCGCAACTAACAAGTTCTACTATCGTTTTTTATTTACTCCCTTGGGCGAGTATAGTAATTTAGGGGGCAATAATTAGTAAACGGGGGGGGAATTTTAAAAATTTTGGACGATTTTAAATGGTAAAAGTTTACATAAGATATTCTTGAGGAGCAAAAAAAGGTTCTAGATGTTTCAAATCGTAGTATTGTTGGAGGGTTTAATATCCTTCTTAATTTCTTAAATGGGAGCAATTTGAAAATATAATTTTTAAAATCGTGGCTTACAACTACTTTTTCAATTAAGTCAACTATTTTTATTCACATATTTTCTTATTTACAAACTATATAGGTCATAGATAAATAGAATTCCTTTCATCATTTCATACCCTGACACATATGCTATTTGGGATCATAGATCGTTTAAGATTCTATGTTATCTATTATAAACTATCTACTCATGATATTTACAATTGTTTTTTGAAAAGTTACTTAGTTAGACTAAAAGGTAAAAATGTATAATTACATATTTGCAAAAAAAAAGGAATTTGTATATAAAATATAATATATTACATATACTTATAAAAATCATGCAATAAATACATACTACACAACCTATTCAATGATACGATTATTTTAAAGAAAACAAAGTACCAAACAACATTTATTAGTTCATGTTTTATTTAAAGTATCAAAAAAAAAAATGTTGTTAAAAATCTTCAATAAGGTTGTTTACATTAAAAATCGAAAAACATAGTTAAAAAGCTGTAGTGCTACAAAACTTGATGTTTAGATATTTTATTTAGTTTTAATAAACCTTAAAATATGACATAATTAAATTATAGCCAATCCTTTTTATTTTTTTTATTTTTTTTTGGCACATATAACAGACAAGAATATAAAAATTAAAAAAGTAGAGTAACATAAAAATAACCCTAATTTCTGTTCTGTTATAGTAGATTTAAAAATAATTCTCAACATGTTTTCAAAAGTATTTTACCACAAGAAAACCATATTACATTTTTTGTTGCTTGACATGTTGTTTCTGACCATTCATCGTTTTCAAAGTCGTAAATTGTTAAATTATCCTTGTTCCAAAAAACAAAAAGCTTGCTTCCTATTGTAATCACTTCAAATGGGACGTATAAACTATGTACTGAAGCTGGTGTAATTTGTTTTAACAAAGTAAACTTATTAGTCGTAAAATCAAAAACTTCACAATTGTTTATAATAATACCACCAATAACAAATAGCTTATTTTTTACTGCAACTGATTTGTGAAAGTACCTTCTTTGATTCATATTGGGCATTGTTGTCCATGTATCAGCTACGTGGTCGTATGACTCAACAGTGTTTTATGCATTGTCATTATAAATTCCACCAGATACAACAATTCTTTCTTCAAATACTGAACAAGCTGGAAGCCTTCTTGCAATGTTCATTTCTGATATTTTTGTCCATTTAAGGTCTTTTGCGTTAAACTCATAACAAACTGCTGTATCTTTTTGTAAACCATAACCAAAATATCCACCCATAATGTATACACAATCAATAAAAGAACAGGAAGAAAAATATATACGATTATCTATCATTTTAGTTACATATTCCCAAGTATTAGTAACAGGTGAATACTTTTCAACTCTATTATTATCATGACCACCAAACACAAAAGCTTCACCTTTGATACAAACAGCTCCAAAACACCATCGGGCTTCTTTCATTTGTGGAAAAATGTCAATTTTACTAATATTATTTGCATCAAAAGATTTGACATCAGCGACAGGTTTATGTGAATTAACATTTTTACCTCCACAAACTAATATTTTAAAGTTAGTTTGGTTGCAGTACCTGTTTTTAATATTACAAATAGTTGTGTTTAAGTGTTGTTTTTTGTCTATAACAACTTCAATAATTTCACTACATTCATAATTATTTGATTATACTTCGTCTAAAATTTGTTTTAATGCAGCAATTGATAGAAGCGTAAGTCGAACTTTAGACAAAAGTTCTTTTGCGTATTTCCTACGTTCAGCTATGTCATGAGACAACCAGCTATCTACTGCATTTAATACTTGTAGTTCTGAATCAATATTCAATCCACTGCTTAATATTAGTTTTTGAACAAATATATAGTCTAACTCCAAAAAGTTATCAGAAACAGCAATCATTGGAAAACAGCGCTCAATGAGGCTCATGGAAGCTTTAGATGAATTTAATAGCTTGAAAATAAATGATGTGCAAAGTGTTACTAAACAATTTTTTATATTGGATTTGGAAATCATAATTTTGTTTATTTCAATACCTTCAATCTTGTTTGGTAAAACCTTGTTAAGTTTCATTGATGTCACAAGTTCGTTCTTGTCCACACAAAAGTTTTCTATAAAGATTAAAAGTTAACAAAATTTAATTCATTGTTATATTAATTAAACATCAAAACTTTAAGAAAGCTACTTTTATCAGGCAACATCCCCATTGCCTCAATTTTTGATGTCAGGGTAACTAACTAGCAAAATCGTGAAACTTTTGATTTATTTTATATTAGAAAGGCTATATCTGATAAATGGGCTATTATTTTTAGATTTTTGCTTAGCGAGAGATGAATGAAATAGTTTTCGAAAATATTAGTTTCACAGTTTTTATAGTGCAAAAAACAGCTTAGCTTTTTATTATTTCAAAAGTCTAAGTAAAAAAAAAGTTCACGAGACAAATAAAGTGAAAAATATAGACTGTTAGTTTAAGTTGTTTGAAAACATTGCTCAATTAAGTTCATTGAAACTTTAAGAAAAATTTGATAACTTGAAACTTTTCGACGAGTAATATAGTGCTAAAATTTTTAATATCTATTTTTGACATTATAATTTATTATATTTTAATCCTTTATATTGTTTGAGAAAATAGCGTTAAAAATTACATTTAGCAAATGTTTGTCCCTATACAAATTATGAATTACTATAGAAATTACACTATATAACAATAAAACTAAATTCAGTTTTTCATTTAAAATAAAAATATTAATTATAAAAAAAAATTATTAAGGTCTATAGTTTTTTAAGTTTTCTAAAATAACAATACTACTTGGGGTCAATTTTTAATTATTTGGCAAAACTAATTTGTACGGGACGATAATTAAATAGGTAGATACAGTAACCTCTCGCTTATTTACGCAGATTGTGTCCACAGAAAAAGTGCGTAAAGATATGAGAGATCGTAAAGAAACGAAAGGTACCAAATATACTCACTATAATGGCTGTTTTTTTAATATTGCTTCTAGTTAAAAGCAGACTGGGCTTCCCACTTTTAACTATTTGTTTACTTTATATATAAATGTGAAAACAACAGATAAACTATAAATATATTAAAAAAATGGATTTGAATTTCTCTAAAATAATAATACGAGTAGAAATTACTTCACTATTTTAATAATAATAAGAAATTATCTTTATCTTTATTTATATTGACATTTATATTCTATTTTACTTAGCTAATTCAATTCATAATTAAGCATTTCTTTACAATTATATAATGGTGTTTATTGATATATAGGGCAAGACTGCTGTATTATTTCTTTGTGTTTTAAATTCTCATTATTTCATTATATTTTCATTGTTAAACACAGTCATATTTATTTCAGAATTCTGATTTAATCTCTTATTGTTAACAAAATTTCTGATATACTGAAGTATAACTAAATGTTTATCAATTAGTCAAGGAACATAAATTTACAAAGTTTAAAGATATAGAGAGGTGTGTTAGCATTCAAAAACATATTTTAATTTAAAAATATAAATTAAACCTAATTTGTGCAATAATAAAAAAATTAAAATTTTTATTTTTTTAATTTTATAGAATTCTGAAATGCGTAACTAAACGAGAGTGCGTAACGTCACGAGTACGTAAAGATCCGAGAGGTTACTGTAACTAATAAAAGTCCTATAATTTTTAAACTTGTTGCCAAAAGTGCGTTTATAAAATTTAATTTTTAAATTCCAATCTAGTCCTATAGTTTTTACTGATGCATTAAAAATTATTTAAGTAGTTTTTATTTATATAATTAAACATTTTACAATTCGAATAAAGAAACTTTGAACTATTCTATTGAATTAAAAATATAACAGTTAATTATTAAACTCTAAAAGAAAACTATTTTTTTATTTTACGGAAAATATTATGTAGTTTACAAAATTCTATATATATTTAAATACAAAAATAGATAACCTTGCTTCCCGTAGTCTTTGATATTATCAAACACTTTTTCGTTCAGAATTTTAAAAGCTGCTTTCTTGTTCAACATAACAAATTCAGGGCAGTTTTGGTTGCCAGTGTTTGTTAGTGACTTTATTATATTCTGTCTGGCATGTTCAAGTCTTGTTTTCATTCTACTTGGCTCTTCCTTGCAGCTTTCTGCTTCTTTGGCTCGTTTTCGCGTATTATTTTTGAAGGTTTTTGACATTTTTAATGTTTAAAAATGTTACAAAATCTAAAAGTTGAAAAAATCATAAATAAATACAATTTAAATGAAAGATAATCATTGTAAAAAAGTTTGAGAATAAATGTATACAAGTGTAAATCAGGAATTTCTAAACGTTGGGGTCATTTAGATATTTAGTAGGCCATAGACCCAAAAGGAGTCTTTGAGTAGTACATGGGACATAGGATATCAATAATGCCATTATTTTACATTTTCAAAAGATATTCTTAAATTGATGGTGAAGAGCAAAAAAATATGTTAATTGTCTTAAAGGTGGTTTTTAAGCTTTTCCTAAATTTAATGGGAAATTTTAACAAGTTTAGGCACTATAAGCTGTTAAAGGAGGGCCACAAGGCCATAATTTTAAACTCACACTTATTTTTCTGAAGTTTAAATTGATGAGCAAATAGTAGGTCTTAGGCGTATTTAGGGTAATTTGGATATTCTATAAATTTTATCGAAAGTTTTCAGAATATTAGGTCGCTATAATAAGTGAATGGGGGCCACAAGGCTATAATATGAAACTTACACAAGAAAAGATGATGAGAAGAAAAAAAAAATTGTTTTTAAATGTAGTTTTTTGAGAAAACTTGTCAGAGTGAATTATAGATCTTCTAATTACTTTTCTAATTATTTTTTATAACATCTAAAAGCGTGTTACCTAAAAATAAACTGTTAATATGAAATATATCAATTAAATTAATAAAGTATACCTAAAAATTGAAAAATTTTTACTAGAATACTTCATTTCTTTTTTAGTATAAAAAATATTCAGCGTCTTACATAGTGTTTTTGATAATTATTTTTGTAACTTTCACATACTAAATATTAATTTGAACTTGTCTCACGGCACAGGTTGATCTATTCTAGAGTTTGTCTTTTAAAAATATTTTGCTTTTGTTTTATTTTTTATTTAAACAAATAATAGTTTACTCAGTTTTTAGATACCTTCATTCTACTTTCACCTTAATATGTAATATGCATTACCATAAAATGTCCTGCTCGAAAAATTATTTTGCGATTATCTTCTAGAAGTAAAGCAGCTACGCCCACTACCTCTAGATTAACACCATATTACAATTTTTGCAACAAGTGTGTATTTGAAAGTCTAAGAAAAATATCTTGGAGTAAACTTCAAAAAAACTTAAGTGAGAATTTATTAGAGCAACAGCATTGAATAAGTAGTGCTGTGAGACAGGCTCATACTAGCATAAAGTCGTATGATCAATAAAAGATACTATCATTAAAAACCCTACTTAAACCCTGACTAAATAAAATATTTACAGGGTGGCGACTAACCCTGAAATTTGGTAATTTAAGCTTATAAACCTTAAACTTGAGAAATAAGAAAAAATTCTAGAGTTTTAAACCATTTTAAATGTTAAATAGTTAAGTTTTGACTTGGTACAATTTTTTGTCATTATTAAAAAAAAAGTAATGAAAAACACACTCATAGTACCTTGTTGTTATACTACTTAACATAGTTTTTAATCTTTTATTTAAGTTTGCAATAAAAATTGACCAAAAACATGCACTTAGAAACTTTTATTTTAATTTAAAAAAACAAGTGGCCTGCGTGTGCTTACAAGCAGACTTGCCATTTTAACTTCCATGATGTTTTAAAAATAAAGACTTGAAAATATTATAAATAAGAAATAAGTATTTGTAGTAACACAACTACATTAGGCACAATAAATATAAAATGATTTTTATCAATGTGAAATATGGAGAAGAATGTAAAATATGTTAAACTAATTTTAGTAAACAAATAAAAAGCTTCCTTTTATTTCTAACTATACTTATTTTTTTAATGAAACATTTTAACATTTAAAATTAATATAACAAGGTTTAAACATGCTGTTAAACTTTCTAATAAAAACTAGCTAAAAAAACAGTTTTTTTGTTTATATTAACTCTAAATTGTAAAATTGTTTGCT
>NW_028140348.1:0-29068 GCF_965202585.1 Thalia democratica | reverse complement strand
TTTTATTTGCCTTTTTGTCAACAAAACTTGAAATACTCTATTTTTTATAAAAAAGTGAATAAAAGTATAGTTGAATTGAAGTTTATTTAGCTTTAGTGTATTTAGTATTAATTATTTGTTTTTTAATAAGTCATGAAAATTAGACAAAAATATTTTGTACTTCGTAAATTTATTGATGTACCGGACTTACTATCCGGGTCCGGATCCGGCCGGATATTGCCATTTTTGTCTGATATCCGGATCCGGTTCTGGCCGGATTCTAATTTGAAAAAAAAAGTCCAGATCCGGGTCCGCCGGATTCTAGATTGAAAAATAAGTCCGGATCCGGGTCCGGCCGGATTCTAATTTGAAAAAAAAGTACGGATCCGGGTCCGGCCGGATCCTAACAGAGATTCGGCTCACCGTTTCAAGCCTCTAAGCAGCTGGATTACAGGCGCCTGCCAAAACGCCTAATTGAGTGTATTAAAGTATATGAGTATTTAAAACATCAATAATAATGATAAAAATATCAAAACTGTAGGTTTATCATATTGTTGATAGTTATTCATGAATTTTAAAATTATTATATAAATTTACTTAAGTCTTCGGGTTTTCTTAGTAGTTAATAAACCATGTGATTGAATTACAATTAGATATATTTCTATTAACAATTACACTTAAGCTTTGATTATTTATAGAAACTAAATTTAAAAAAATAATTAGAAATCCTTTTTTATGTAATAAAAAACTTTTGATAAAAACAAGCAAACAGCTTTCTTATCAAACTTGAAGTAAAAAACAGGCAACATTGAAAAACTTTTTTATTGGTTTAAAAGCTTCATTTGCTAGAATTAAGTGGTCAAAAGTTTAGTTTATTTATCTAAGTTGAGTTGAATATGAAACTGTTTTGATTAAATTTTAAACTAGTAATTTATTCAATTTATAAGAAAAATAATACGAGTTGAATCTTACATTGTAGCTTATAATGTATAATTATTCTTTATTAGACACAAATAAAATAACTTAAACCGCATTTTAAATTGATATTATGATTTAATAAAGATAAATTAAGATGAACATCAACCCAGATTCAATAACGACGTTTTAATAATTAGTTAACTCCGTATGTAGTTGTTTAGTGAATAATGCTTTGCAATTATGTTTTACTTTTGTCATTATGCAGCTTAAACGTATAAACTTCAAAAGTATAAAAGTTGTACAACTGTTTTATTTTACGGGCTTGTAGTTTAAACTATTACCCATTTAAAATAAACGCCTAAAAAGGCTAATTTATTAATGTTCAATAATAAATTAATATAATAGCTTATGGGTGGGTGTCACTTTTGCACGAGCGTCACTTTTGCACGACGGTCACTTTTGCACGAGCGTCACTTTTGCACGAAGGGTAACTTTTGCACGAGAGGACACTTTTGCACGGCCACTCTTTTGCACGAGGGTCACTTTGGCACGAGGTGATACTTTTGCACGCTGAAAGTTCTGCACGAGGGGTCACTTTTGCAAAAGGGGACACTTTTGCACAGCGTCATTTTTACTCGAGCGTCACTTTAGCACCAGGTGACACTTTTGCACGGAGTCACTTTTGCACGGCGACTCTTTTGCACGGAGGGTCACTTTTGCACGAGGGAAATCTTTTGCACGGCGTCATTTTTGCAAGAGGAGACATTTTTGCAAAAGGTTTTAAATAGTAAGTGTCTATAATTTACATTTAGATTTGTTTGTTCTTATTAATCAAAAATCCAAATGTAAACGAATTACACAGTGATATATTAGTACTTATATAGACTATTAATTTAACTTTAAAATCATACTAAAATGTAATAAAAACTAAAATGTTTTGTAGATAATTCGTTAGTAAAATTTTGTATATTAAATCTTAAAGTACACACGTATATGTATATATGTATATATATATATGTATAAGCAGCAACCCTTAGACCTAGGATAAACGTTTACTGATTCTACTTTACAATTACATTTATTTAATTTATAATACTTAATCTTCAGTACAGATAATTAGGCAACCCAGTCCCGTTCCCATTATTTAATTATTAAGCCAGTAGATCGTTTTTTAATTAACTACCTGAAATACAGGCGCCTGCCAAAATTACTGAATGATTTGGTTAGTTTTTGGAAGAATTTAAATATTATCAAAATTAATGTTTTTGAGTACAAATTATAGTTTACTGTTTCAAAATAATAAAAAAGGAATCAGTAAAATTATTTACATTTAATCTAAAAGCTCAAAAAGTACTGATAAAAAAGTAGTTTTAGTTATTAGTTTTAGTTACGGACTAAATGTTAAGGTTTTAAAAAGTTAAATTATGCATTTTTTTCACAATTTTATTTTGATTAAGAACTTGATAAGTTATTTAAAAAACTATTCAAAACTTAAAATGTGAACATTGTAAAAAAAATAAACTATTTATTTATTACTCAATTTTTTTTTTTAATCAACTATAATAATTTTATTTTTTAATTTTTTTGTTCATTTAAAACATCTAAACGGTTACAGCATTACTAACTAAGTAGTTTTTGATTAAATTGTACAATTGTTTTATTAACTGTTTATTTTAGTATAGCTATCCCATTTACAAGCTTCATTGTTGCTGATTTAGGCGCCTGTCTTATCACCTAGCTGAGTAGGATTAAAATTAAGCTTTTTAATAAACATTTAAAATAAATGCTTTATTAAATAAGCTTTTATATACTGACGTTAAAATATACAAGTAATCAGTAATAATCTGTTCTACAAAAAAATCAAAATTTCAATAGTTAACAAGTATAATAAAAAATCTACTTTCCTGAAACTCACACTTTTGTTAAATACCATTTTAAACTAAAGCTTATACTTGTAGACTTGCAATATATTCTTAAATTGTGAATAAATTCAAATTTAAGTTATTCTAAATTAAAACCCACGTATGCAACTCAATAACTAAAAGTTTTTTTAACTAAATTTTATGTTTTTAATGTAACAAATTACTAAATATTATAATGGTTTTAACAGACCTTATTTTGCATAAATACTTGCTCAAATAAGTATGAAAAAGAAACATATCCAGTCTCTAATTTACTTGATAACGCTAAATATGAACTTATTTTATTTATCAATAGTGTCGTTGAGTTGTTGCAACTATTTTGTTTTTAGTTTTATGATTAATGTTTTGTTAAGTTATTACTTCAAAATTTTATTACAAAAAGTTTCCGACATTTACCTAATTACATTTTAGGTTAACAGAGATTAATCTCAGGAGTTAATAATCTTTATTCACGATGATAGTTTTCAGCGTTTTAATTTAGTAAAATTGTCACCATTCCAAGCCTCTAAGCAGCTAGATTACAGGCGCCTGCCGAAGCGCCCAGCTGATAAAACTAGATAATATGAGTACCTAAAATATCAATAAAAAAACTGTTTGTTTATCACACTGTTCATAGATGGCTTAAATTTTCTAATCTATTAAGAAATAAATAAAAAGTTTTAATGTATTAAGAATGTTTTTAAGTCGCTGCAATGAACTAAATTATACTAAACTGCTGAGCTAAAATTTTTAAACAGTTCAAAAAAATTAAAATAAAAACTACTTTCTGATAAAATAAGTTAAAACTTTTAACAAATATGAGTTTAAAAATTTTCCGTTCAAGTGTTAAATACAGATAATAAATACTAAACTTTTTGTGTAAAAAAAGTTACATAACTCTAAGCAAAATTAAGTGGTTCAACTGTTTCTTAGTGTTAATATATCTACCAAAAAGTTTGTGCTTTATATAAAATTTCAAGTTATTAAGTTTATAAATACACTTAACCTGTTTATCGTAAACCACGTTTTAGTGACATAAAATATTGACAAAAATTTTTAGACAAAAGAAGAGACCTAGTTCTAAATAAATAATAGTTCTAGAGAATAGTAATAGTGTGGTTTTTGAGATGACGTCACTAAGATAATAACAAAGTCTTATATCTTATATTAAAAAAGAAGCTAGAATAAAAAACTCAATTTTATATTGATTCTACTTAAAAAAAAAGTTTTTAATATTTTTCCTTTGAATATACTTTAAAGCTTTACTTAAAACTTTAACTAATTATGTAATTTTTTTGTATGAGTTCTTATTTTAAACTGCCATTACACGTATTCTTGAATATAAACTTTTAAATATAGTATATTATGTTTGTACTTATCAGAAAACTATTCAAATCACATCAAAAGGTTTAAAGTTTACTGACTAATTATCAATAAAATTGGTTGCATTTATGAAATTAAGTGCTTCAAGTATAACTTTTTACTTGTTGTTATCATATACTTAAAATAATAAACATTAATTTTTTTTACGAAATCTTTAATTATGATTACTAACGTGAACGAAGGTTTTCAGAAAAGCGACGAGATAAATTTATTATTTTTTCTTTTAATCAAAACATAGCAGAACATTATTTAATTATTTTGTTCAGTTTTTTTGGTGAACTGGATAGCACTATGTAGAGAATTTAGTTTCTCGAATAATAACGAGCTAACATTTTCACTGTCACTAATAAAGAAACAATCGTCTACGTATATTACGTACTTTCACCTTGAATAAAAGTTGAGGTAATAATTTTATATTCCAAATGACTCGTAAAGATATTAGTCAGTGTGGGTCCTAAAATATATCATGCTGCTAAACTTATAGTTATATTTACATCTAGCTTTTTTTAAGTCCTAAATATAATTACCTCATATTTAACAAACATATGTCTTTTTATAAACTTATATTTCTATGAACAGAATTGAAAACACTTTATATTAGTAGCTTTTTGTTTAAATAAAAACAGTTTTCACTTTTGTTTTTAAGTAGTGCCTACAAGAAAATGTTATTATTAATTTTAAAAATAAAACGTCAACAACAAAAGGTAGTATACAATTAAACTTACGCGTATATAGTTTAAGTTTGTAATTATCTATTTAGCAGCAATATAGCGTGTTTCATAAACACAATATGAAACATAATTTATTAGCAGCTTTTTGTTAGATTAAAAACAGTTTTAACTTTTGTTTAAACAAGTACCCACAAGAAAATATTATCATTCACTTTTATGTTTTATACTTATACGACTTAATTACCTTGTTTGGAAATGTTCTCCAATTTTTAAATTTTATTAGCAAAAATTTTTACTGCAAAACAATTTTAGCTTTTAAACTTTTTTAAATTAAATTAGTTTTAATCAAAATCTTTTTTTTTTACAGTGAAACAAACCTTTAAATTGTTTGTGCTAACTATTGATCAAAAACTGCTTAAATTCACTTGGTAAGGAGGTTATTTAAATAATGATCTAACTGTAACTTAACTATGCTACTTATTACCAGGTTAGTGGAAAAAAAAACTTATTCAATATTTAAATAACTACTTACCTAAAATTATTAAAAAAATGGGTCCGACGTTTACCTAACTAAGTAATATTCAGAATCTTTTGAATTTAATCATATTTTTGGACACGGTGGTAATTTTCAGCGTTCTAATTCAGTGAAGTCGTCACCATTCCAGGCCTCCAAGCAGCTAGATTACAGGCGCCTGCCAAAGCGCCCAGCTGATGAAATTTGAATATATGAGATTATAAAATATAAATAATAAAACTGTTGGTTTGTCACGTTGTTAATAGTTGACTTAAGTTTTAAAATTAATTTATAGATAAATACTTTTAATATCAGTACAACTTTTCTAGATTACTGCTATGAACTAAATTGTAGTAAGTTACTAACTACTATTTTTAAACAGTTGGACAAACTTAAATTATTAAACTTATTTTGTTTTAATATGTTAAAACACTCAACAAGTTTATGTTTAAAATTTGTCATTAAATATTTTATATATGAATAGTAAGTGTTTGTACTAAAAAAGTAATGAAATTTAGAAACAAAACTTAAAGTTAAGTAAGTAGTTCTAGATACTGTTCAATTAATATTTCATAATAACAATAAATAGTTAAGTGTTGTTATTTCTGAGTAATTTGATTTACAAAATAGTACATTTACAAACATTATAAAACTATTGCGTATTTTATAAAAGTTAAAATACTGAACTTTAGTTTTCCGAACTTTTGGTTATTACGTTTAGATTGTAATGTTAAAAACTAATTTTTCTATAATTAAGAAAGTTAATATTACAATGATTTAGTTAGCATTCTACAAATAAAATATCATAATGATGTTTATCACATTTAGACTTTGAGATTGTCTGTTTATTAGATTTCATGTGTATGTCCTAACCTGACCCTTTTATTCGTAGTTAGCTTAAAAGTAAAATCACTTGTTTTAAATTGTGCATATATTTATAAGACAAATGTATTTATTCTAAATAAATAAAATAAATCCGATTTTATAACTTTTATAAAAACTTTATATTATAACTAAGTATGTAGTTATATGAGCTAAGAAGAAGTTCTCAACTTAAAAAACTTTTTGATATTTTAATTGCTTTTTACACTTGTTTATTTTAGATCATACAAAATATTGTGAATCATTTATTACTATTTAATTGTTTATTAAACGAATAAATCGCTTGAAATTTGGTCCGAGGACCTGGTGTACAAAAAATCTTTTTAGTTATCGAACGAATTGTGTTGTAGCAATATCATAAAAAAACAAAAAATCAGTTTTACCTGTATTTGAATATTGTTTTTATATCATAACTTATCATAGAATATTTAGACACAAGTAATATTTTTGACTTTCAAATTGCAACTATCTTAGTGATCTACCAGATCTAAGCATTTAAATTATAAATTAGCCGGATCTTAGTTAATAAAAGTTATCAGAAAATTTTAGCAGAAAATTCTTTAATTTTCTTTCATTTGTTATAATAGGAATGTATTGAAACTAAAATGAAAACTTACTGTATAAACACAACGCATACTCACAAAGACAATTTGAGTATTTTAATTTGATTCATTCTAATTTAATTAATAAGTTTACATGAAACAAAATTTCCGAATACATTTTATTTGTTTTATATACGTCCGAACAAAAACTAAGCTAAATAAACCTTTATAAAACATAGAAAAGAAAAGAAATCATTTATATAAGTAAAAATAGAATATTTTTGAGTATGATTCTAATAAAACTACTAACGAGGTCTTTTATTGAAATTTAGTTTACCTACTTAAGTTTAAAAACAATTAATTTACACTTTAATTATGATTTGTTTTAATAAATAAAATATTTTTAGTTAATATGTGTACTTTTTAACACTTTAGTTAAGTATTTATTTTTGGACCGTATTTGTGATCAACTTTAAATCAAACAACTTAGTATCCGCAATCCAAAGCTAATGTTGTTTTACTTTAATCCATCTTTTAAGTAACTCCCGCTACCTTATTTCTAAAATATGTAAATTTTATAATAGAAACAAGATTAGTACTGGTTTTATGATAAAGTTAGTGGTACAAAGAATATATTTTTAAAATCAATTAAGTGGTTAGAAGCATAGGGTTTTTAGAAATATTGTATTAATTTTAATTTAATTTATTTACAAATGTAAAGCAAAATCCATGATTAACGCAAAACTGTGACCTAAAAACAATTAAATAGTCTGCTACTTAATTGGACGGTAAGTAAGTTTTTATCTCCGAAAAAGTTTCCTGAAAATTCACTTTATAAAGAAACAACAAACTATTTGCTGTTCATAAAGTAATTGAAAATATTCAGTTAATAATAACAAACCATGACATTAAAAACTCATATAACCTTACAACTAACCTGACATGTATACACTTAGAATTAAAATATAGTAACTAGCAATTTACGCGTTCTCCAATCCATAGGTAATATCTAAGCAAACACATAAAATTTATTGTATCAAAATCATGTAAATTTGTTGTGAAACTTATTGTACATATTTATACTTAATTTTTAAAAGCTTTGTGTTTGTTAATAGAGCAATTATGAAACTTATATTTGAAAAAATTAACTATTTGTTATGTCTTAAAAAACTATACTTTGGTTTTCTTGAATACAAAATACTAATTAAAATATTTTTTAAACTTTACATCAACTTCAAACAAAATATATATAATTAGAATTTAACTAGATTTAACGTTCAAAAAACATATGCTTAAAACAAATTTGAAGTCGCAATTCATATTGCATAATCATTTTAAACTTTTAAAACTACATCTTGGTTTTCAGAAGCATTGCGAACAGTAGTAAATACATTCAATTTAAAGCTGCAAATTTTACTCGCAAATAATACGTTGCAAAATTTTTCAAATTTTTAATTTCAGCTACATATAGACGTAACAACAATAAAATCGAAAGCAGTTTTGTAATTTACAAACTAAACTTTATTTAGTTTAATAGTAATTATAACTAAAACTTTCGAAGTATGATTCATCTTAACTTTTACAGCTGCATGTTTATGCGGCTAAAATTAATAATTCAACTTAATTTTTTATTTTAATTTTTTTTATAACTAGTAAACTGATTAAACACTAAAAACCCCTTCAACTTTATGAAAATAGCTAAATGCAAAGACTTTATGTTATAAAGTGAAGTTTAAAAACTAAATGGTTTATTATAAATGTTGTAATGGATGTTGATTATTGATACATAGAAGTTTATAGATTAATTTAAATAATATAATGAAATAGAACTTGTATTCATGATGATAAACTCTTATATTTTCATTTTAAAGATATATTTAAAATGTTTCATATATACTGAAATTTATTTTTATTTAACCTAATGATTATATCTTAGTTTTAAATAAAACGCAATAATGTTTTAAATATGAAATATCTAAAAGTATTTTTTAGAATTTTTTTAATTTAAAGTATAATTTCACTTAATTCGTTTATTGTTTATATTAAACAAGCTATTATTGTTTACTTTTTATTGTTTATTGTAAGCTGTTTTTGAATTTTGCTGAAAAATACATGTAAGAAAACATGTCCAGCCAAATATTCGATAGTGTTAGATTTGAATTCCTTTTCTTTATCAAATAGATCTGTTCAAAAATTGTAACTAAAACATGTTTTATTAAATTTTTTTGTAAATAACTACTTCAATAGATTTATGCAAGTTATATATTTTATTCGCGACCGGTATCGGTGGCAAAAAATTGCGACCATTTCAGGAAAAATAAAATATTAAACTGCACATAACAATGTTAGTTATCTTAAATTACTTAAAAACTTGTTCATGCGTGAAAATATAAACAAAAACTAAAATATTGCATACTAAAAATTTCAAGCATGTCAGAGTAAATAAGTACTTCGATAGATTTATAAAACAGAATGGGTTCAACGTTTAACTAAGTTAAATAGTTTATAAGACTTCTATTAACAGAGATTTCATCTGTGGATTTTCATTATTTACGGTGATAACTTTCAGTGTCTTAATTTAGTAAAATCGCCACCATTTCATGCTTATAAGCAGGTAGATTACAGGAGAATCACAAAGCGCAAACCTGAAGAATCAAGATAATATGAGTATTTAAAATATCGATATGAAACTGTTTGTTTATTTCGTTGTCCTTAACTATTCCTTAGTTTAAATACAATTGTGTTACTCTAGTTTCAATAACATAACAATGTTTGTAAAATGCTGCAATAAACAATTTTTATTAAAATTATATGTATATTTACTTTTATAAGTTTAAAAAAATGAAAGGATCCAACAGTTACCATGCTGCATGCATTGAAGTGCCAATGAGATCGAATCTCTGGGCATAATTTTCATTAAGCGCGGTGATTGTTTTCAGCGCTCTAATTCAGAAAAGTCGTCACCAATTCATGCCTCCAAGCAGCTAAATTACAGGCGCCTGCTAAAGCGCCCAGCTGATAAGATCAGAATATATGAGTATTTAAAACATCATGATAAAAAGTTTTTACTAACGAAGTTGATTGTTGTCTTAAGTTTTAAAATAAAATTATTAATCTATATCTGATATAAAGAACTTATTAAAATCGTTGCAACGTACTAAACTTTAATAAATCATCAATTACGATTTGAAACAATTGGAAAAACTTAAGTTAGTAATCTTTTTTTGTGATAAAATAAATTAGTAAATATAATTTAAAACAATGATCTTCAATAAGTTTAATACAAATAATAAATAAAGATCTGTTGGTATTGAAGAAGTAAAGAATTTTAAAAACTAATTATAAAGTGGTCCTAGATTATTTAACAAAACGTTCAAAATTAGTTAAAAGTTGTATTTAACTGAGTTATTTGTTGGAATAACATTATCTTAGTTACACAATACTATTTAACTTTGTAAACCTATAGAGTATTTAAAAAAGAAGTAAAGTACTTAAATTAATTTTAAGTAGTTTTTATTATTATATTTAGATCATAGTGTTAAAACGTATTTTTTTCTAAAACTATTGTAACATAATTACAGTGATTTTAACTAGCATTTTACAAATTAACTATTTTTACATCTGTTTCCTTTAAACATATACTAATTAAATACTTTGAGAAAACTTTCTAAATTCAAAGTTTTATTTACTAATCGTTTAAACTGTAAAATTTCATAGAAATTTAAAGATAAGGTTTTAGCATTCACTTTTTTTTGCTGTTAGCTTTTTCATATGCCAAATAAAATATCTAGTTTCTTGAATATTTAAAAATATGTTCACCATTTCAAGCTTCTTACAATGTAGATAACAGGCGCTCAACTGTTTTATTTCATAGGTAAATGTGTTATAATCAGATTTATGAATTTTAAATTTATTTAAAAGCTATGTTTCAACTCTGTCGATTGTTGTAATGTATTTTAAATAAACATTTCTAGACATTAATTAAGTGTTAAGTTGAAACAATTGCATTGATTAAAGAAAGATAAATTGAAGTAAGAAATATATGAATATGCTTTATTGTGTTCTAAGAATACAAAAAAAAAACTATCAGTCAACAATAAGTGTTCCTTATCTGAAACCGAGCATAACTTTATACATCGACAACTAACTATAAACCATACATATAGTCATTAAAAATAAAATTAAAAGCAATATAATATGAGCATAAAACTTTCCCTTAAGCTTTTTCAAATAAAAATGTCTAAACAATTAGTAAACGAGTAATAAGCCCAGAATGAGTTAATGTTTAATTTCAAATTGAACGGAGTATTATTAAGTTTGTGATAAATAACGCTAACCATATTAGTATGTATACCATATGCAACATGAATAAAAACTCGGTATTGCATTATCGGATAAAATAAAATCAATAAACAAACTAACAAATGATTAAATTATCACGTTACTAAAAAGACTTTTTACACAATAAAATTTTACAAATATGTTAACTACTCTAAATAAATGTTTTACCTATACATAGCACAAAAAAATTTGTTTTAAAACAATTTTTTTCGTTAAATCTTACCAATAAGTTTCTTTAATTTTTGAAATTTTTCAGTTGTAGTTTTTATTGCATTTGAAACTTTTAGGATTTCCTCACACTAATATTAATTTTAACCAAAGTTTTATGTTATAGTTAAATACATCCCTAAGTTTTTAGAAATAAGCCATTTTTGTACAAAATAGTAATACTATTATAAATTTAGCCATTATAATTTAATTTATAAAACATATTTAGACACATTTTTTGTTTTCATATTTTATGATACCGCTGTTTTATTTATATTCTGTACAAAAAACTAATTGACCATTATTTAATACGAAAATGGCGAACAACATGCTTTTACTACATAGTTTTTTACTTTATTGCAAATTCAATTACATTTTTTGCATGGTTTGTCATTTTAATCTTTTTATTGCACAATCAGATTATGATAATCTGTTGAGCGGTTAGAATCAGTAACTGACTGAGTTTATCAGTTTTCTTCTTGACATCGCTCAACCTAATATTTAAAGATTACCTTGCTCAAACAACACTTTTAGAAATAAATTGACGAGTTTTCGTATTATTTTGATTTATAAATTATTTAAGTACTATGTTTTTATCATTAAGTAATTTTATTACCATTTAATAAACTTTAATAAGTATTGTTTTAAAAGTGTAAACAGTGAAACTAAAATATATTTTGTATGAAAATATAAGGATCAGCAATACAAATGAAATTGCTTTTATACATAATTTATTAACTTAACCTTCTTAGAAGTTAGATTACAGGCAGCTGCCAAACAGCCACCTAAATATACTTATAAAATTAATTATGTTATAAAAGTAAAAGTTCTAAGTTTTATTACTATGAAACTAAATTAATAAAGTTTTAATTTTGATAATAAGTAATTTCTTGTCGAAACCAGTATTAAAAGTTGAATAAAAGATTTAATTTATGTCCGTTTAGAATAGTAAAATAAAAAAATTGTTATCTTTAACAAAAACTGTAGTTGAACATGTTAAAAAAAAGATTACATACATTCATATTTTTACTTGTATATCATATATATATATGCAAGGATGTATATCATATATAACTAAAACTTAAGTTTTCATATTCATTTAAGTTCATTTAATTTAATCCTAAAATATTGTTTTAATGTGTTGTTAAAACACTCTGTTGTTTTTTTTTAAGTTGATATTTACACATTATATTATAACAAGCTTTATTTAAAACTTGTAAATAAATTTGTTTAAACAAATCAGGCATAAAAATTGAGTTTAGCATTACCAAGATAAGTCCATAACTACCATTTTGAAATTATTATTATGCAAGTATTAACTGTTTAAATCCGTAATAGTGTTCTCAATTCCACGACTCTAAGTAGCTAGATTACAGGCACCTGCCAAAACAGCCGGCTATGTTAATTGATTAATTAAATTATTTAATAAAACTGAATATGTTATTAGTTTTGACACTATTAAATCCATTTCATACAGTTTTTATTTTGATAATGACTAATGTTCTGTAGAAACTAGTAATTAAGGTTTTATACGAAACTTTATTCACTCCGTTTTAAACTAGTAAAATAGAAAGTTTGTCTTATATCTGGTATCTTTAACAAAAATTGTAATTGAGTATGTTTAAAAACCAGAGTAAAATAAATTCACATTTTAGTTTTAGATCATATTTTAGCAACTACTATACTAAATACTGTAATATTAATTTGGAACTTGTATCAAGAATTCGTGATTATATCAACTAGAAAAATATTTATTAATACGTCTTAGTCAATTTGGTTTGCAAAACAGAAAAAAAATGTCAATTTAAATTATCATATTCATTTACGTTTAATTAATTTAAACCTAAAATTATGCTTTAACATCAATGTATAATTATCATAATTTTTTTTTTATACATTTTAACTATTTAAAACCATCATAAAAAAAAGAGTTCTAAAAATTTAATTTTATCAAACAACTCAAATTTTATAGTATGTTAAACTACATACTTTATTAACAAATAACAAAATAGAGTTATTTTGAAAAAATATTGTATCGACTATTATGAGTATATTTTAATAGATTAATTTAATTATATTTTAGTTTTTAAATTAACTCCACCTAAACATGTTTATTTTTTTATTCAAAAGCACGTGTTAAATTTATCTTTTTATTGTAAACTTAAGTTAATGTTGAATAGCGATTCTACTATATTGAATGTTGAATAATGATTTAAATCGTTCAATCTAAAATTCATACATACGTCACTTAATAAACCAAACAAACAAATCAATTCAAAATTAGTGTACATTGACATTTGCAATAGAATTTTTAGATAGAAATAGTTTTTATATTTTAAGTCACTTATAAAGTAACAAACATAAAAATTACAATCGTTAAAACCTCAATATGTGGTTTTTACAAAAATACTACTTAGTTGCACAAAGACATCACCAATATTTTTAAAGTTGAATTCCGCTTAAATTCGTATAACATCGTTTACTTTCCTTTATTTTGTTTGACTACACTACCAGATGATTTGTTAAAGTAAAAACATTTAGTTTTACTTCAGACTTTAAATGTTTTCTCGATGTTACATATTTTAAAAAGAGTTTAAATATTTGATATTTGTACTAATTTTTAAGCTGCATAACTATACAGCTGTAGACGATATGAGGACAAGAACCAATCTTAAGTAATCTTAAGAACCAATTGTTTTCTATAAAATATAGTTGACTTTTACTAAGTATACTATAAAAAGTGTTATTCTGAATGTATAAATGAAATAAGAAAAACAGTTTATAAGTAAAAACATTGGTCCAAAATAAGCGAAAACTATTAACTTTAATTTCAATTTATTATTAGTATAATAACAGTAATCTCTGTTTAACTTAGTTATGCTAATCCAATGTCAAGCCTCTAAGCAGTTAGATTACATGCGCCTGCCAAAGCGTCCAGCTATATACAATGACAAATTTGATCATTTGTTTAAACTGTGTTATAAAAAACACCACAGTTTTGACACTATAAAACTCATTTAAAACATAATTAATTTTGATAATGAATAATGTTCTGTCCGAACTGGTAGTTAAAGTTTAATATCAAAGTTAATTAGTATTGTATCTTAAAGTAAACAGAATATGAGTATATTTATACAAACACAAGTAAAACATATTCATGTTTGATTTTTTAATCATATTTCAACAACCACTGTATTATAAACTGTGTTATTAGTTCAGAACTGAAAAAGATTATTGCTTTCATTCTAATAAAAAAAATAATTTATTCAAAACTTTAGATATTTTCGATTTTAAAATAGAAAAAAGGTAAACTAAAAATTGTGATATTATCTAATTTTATTTAGTATAAGCCTAAAATACTAATCTAATATGACACTTTTCTTTACTTTTTAACTGATTGAGGTAAAGAGAAAAAACGATGAGTTATAAACGTTTAATTCTATAAAATAACTCAAACTTATTTAACTTGTTAGAATAATCTATTAACTAATAATGAAATAAAGTTTATTCATTTCTATTAGTTAACTATTAGTTAACTGTTCTAAAACTTCTATTAGTTGTACAGCTGAACAGATAAATTGGTTATATTTTAGTTTTTTTAGTTCCTGAAAAATCTACATGAATATTTTTTTGCAAAATCACGAATTAAATTTATTGTGTTAAATTAAACTTAATGCTGAATAGTAATTCAGTTTTGCAAAGTATTTTTAGTTATTTATTTTTTAAATTTGTAGATACATCATTTAAAATAGCAAACAAGCCAGTTCAAAATTAGTTTATATTGACACATTAGTAGTATTTGCAGCAGTAATAGCAGCAGTAGTAGTAGTAGTAGTAGTAGCAGTAATATATTTTTAGTCACTTAAAAAGTGGCAGACATAAAAATAATACAGTAATCAATATATTGTTACGTCGGAAATGCTACTTCGTTGGTTCAAGGTATATGACCTCACCAGTATTTTTTAAATTGCATTCCGCTCGGATTCATAAAATATAGTTTTTTCTTTCCTTTATTTTGTTTGTCTACGTTACTAGATATTTTGTTAAAGTAATGACAGTTAATTTTACTCATGAAATTTAATGTTTTCTCATCAAGTAAATATTTTAAAAAGAGTTTTAATATTTGAAATTAGTGCTAACATTTTTCAGCCGCATAACTTTACAGCTGTAAACGTTACAAGGCTAAAAAAGAAATTTTAAGTCGTTATCTTCAATCAAATGTGAAAATTTCAAAACTCGTGACTCAATTTCGGTTTGCAGCTCAGACTTGTAGATATTGGTTGCAAAATTGGTGTTTGCATGTTCACTTGAGTGATTTCGTAAATTAAAGTATTGTTAAAAATGCAAAAAAAATGAAAAAAAAATTTTAAGAGATTTGAAATTTTATACCGAGAAAAGGAGTTTTAGTTAAGTATAACTATAAACAAAATAATTATAGAACGACTAAACTGAACTATACATAAAAGCTTTTCTAACTGTTAATATTAATATTAACTGCATAATCATACAGCTGTAAAATTTTGACTACCAAAATCTAAAATTATTAATTTACACTTATTTATCACCTAACTGCTTATAAGTTAATGAAAGCAATAATTTTTCAATTACTATCTAAAAAATTTAAGTCAAAGTGTTAATTTTAGCCACACAAATATGCAGCTGTAAAAGTTGAGAAGTTTTTACCTTCAAAAAATATTTAACTTTGTATTTAGTTGTAGTTTTTAAATTATTTTGCACTCTTGTAATTGTGAAATTTAATTCTACGCAGCTTAAAATTTAAATTATTTAAATTTAAACGTTTTATGTTTGAGAGGAAAAATTGCAACTAAATTTGTAGATTGTTGCTTTAAAATTTGTTCTTACTTTTGAAGGAAATAATTGAAAACTATAAATATATCTTTGAAAAGTTAAGAAAAAATGTAGTTTGTAAAATTAGCAATTTTACATGTTTTTGAGAAAAATTTTTAAAATGGCTTATTATTCTGTGTCTCTTTATATAATTTTTTTTTTTATGTCTTAGCATAATTTAATCTTTTTTTGTTTTTTTTTTAAGAATAAATTTTTTCTGACAGTTTGGTATTCGTTTTAGTAAGCTCTTATTTATAATTCAATGTGGAAATAAATGTTTTTAAATTACAATTTCTAGATACAATTTGTTGCTAAGTTGATTGTTCTAAAGAACCATATATTAAACATAAAGTTTTAAAATTATTATTATTAAAAATTAGTTTAACTGTTAGTAAGCTTCATAGTTACGTCATTATAAAACACACAAGCATTTTGTAATATTAGCAATACAGTTTTAATACTCTTGTTTGCTCAGTTGTTTGAAGTTAATAGCAACGAGGGTATATGTTTTACCACCAAACTAGCAAACATTTACTAGTTTATTTTCTGATATTATTTTCAGCACAAACAAATATACAAATAACTTATATTTTATTATGACTGTATTCAAATTTTTACTTAGTTATAAATCATGACACTTAAACATTTGTAAAATATCGGTTTAACAGTCCAATAATTCCTTATGAAAGCTTTTAATTCTAAACTTTATTATAAAACGCTCTGTAATTTGTTAAACTATTTTGTATAGTTTTTTAAGAGATAAGTAACTGTTAGATGGCTTTAATCAAACTCAGAAAATAAATAAAAGTTATAATCAAAACACTTCATTTTTTTTTTGACATTAAAACAAAATAAACTTTATACTTTAAATTTGTACTTTAATTTATTTTGATTCTTTATTTTAGTTATAAAATTATATTAAATCAGCGCAATTTAAGATACTTCTAGGTAAGTTTATTTATTTAAGTATTACCTTTTAATAATTAGAAAACTTAGCGTGTTTATATTTCCGGCATATTTATGAATTAAATAATATAAGTTTAATAAATACAAGTGAAAGTAGTGAACAAAATTTACAATCAAAATTATTTCAGTTTTCAAAGAGACTTGTTTAGGTAAATGTTGTTATGTTAACTTAAACAGTTAGCTATGCAGCTGTTTTTGGTTTAAATAATGAATCTTTTCTAAATTTTTATTTACATCTTATTTTAGTTAACTACTTATATAGTTGCAATTTTAAAATATGATTTAAATTTAGTTATTTTTATATCTTTGTGTAGCTTAAACGGATAAAATTCAAACACTTTAAATTTGTACAACTTATTACTTTTGCGAGTTTGTAGCTTAAACTATATACGCATTCAAAGTTGTTGCTTTAACTATTTGAAAATAATCATGTTTAAATAATGAAGGTTATTGGTAGATAAAAGTGCAGTAAACTAGGATTACACTTTTGAAATATATACTTTTATTACTAAATAAAATTGTAGTTTTTTCATTGTAAAAACTGTTTCTTATTTTATTTTTATCAAAATACTAGCACGAAATAAATCTAAACTGGGAAATAAAGAATAAATAAAAAATTCTAGAATGCAACAGCTTTATATTTTACGATTTTTATTTACCTCCGAAAAATTTTGTAGAAATATTGCAACTAAACTTTTTTTTAGATATTTTTTGTAAAAAACTACTTAAACAAAATTATTAAAAAATGTGTCCGACGTTTACTTTGTGTTATGTCATTCATAATTCTAACAGATATAATATATCTAGACTAATGTTGATCACGATGACAATTTTCAACGTTTTACATCGTAAAGTCGTCCCCATTTCAATATTCTAAGTATTTAGATTACAGGCGCCTGCCAAAGCGCCCAGCTAATTAAAATAGAATATACCAGTATTTGTAATATAAATTTCAAAATAGTTGGTTTGTCACTATATCAATAGCTATTACTGTTCTAAATTACGTTATAAATGTAGTTCAAGTAACATAATGTACCTAAATCACTTTGACAAACTTAAATTCAGTTTATTACTTATCAATATTTTTTTTTTGATTTTGAGAAAATTAATTTACTAAATTACTTTCTGATATTGACTGTAACATGACAACCTTACTAAATAAATTGCTTTACATCGTCCTCTATACAGTTTGTATTGTATATTTTAAATACTAATCTATCACATTAAAACTACAAACTTTCAACGGTCAAACAGTTTTTTATTTATTGTCTAATAATATCTTTAGTCGAAACAAAAACATACAAATTGTTTTTATTTAATTTATAACAGTATTCAAATTTTAGCTTAGTCATGATTAATACTACTGGTTTATAGAACATTTTTGAAAAATATTAATTTAACAGTTTAATAATTTTTCTGAAAGCTTCTAAGACATTGTTATGAAAACTTACTGTATAATTTCAATTTATGGAAATATTTTTTAAGTTTAAAGATTATGTAAAAAAAAAACAACTATAAAGTATATAATAAAAAAATCGCCAAAACAATAATAATTGTTTACTTTACAAGTGAAATTTCATGTTTTTATATTAACGCATACTTTTAAATTTATCCAAATTAATTTTATGAACAAAGTTTTAAGTAGTAAAATAATTTTACCATCAAAATCATCCCAGTTTTAAAATAGACTTATTAAGTCAAGACGATTAGTTTATAGCAGCAGTAAAAGCTTAGGATAAATGTTAACACATGTTGCAGATTGTTTAAGTGTTTAAATATTTGTTAATCAAAGCTAGTCTATAATTTTGTTTTTGTTATGTCACTATGTAGCTTAAACACACAACTTCTAAATATATTAAATTTACTACAATTTTCATTTTTGCGGGTAAAATATGGAGCTTAAACGTTTAAATAATACTAAAATAATAATTTTGAAAAAATAAAGTTAGTATGTAGCTATTAGCACAGAAAACTTGAATTACAGCTTCAAAATATAAAATTTTGGTACTAAATAAAATTGTAATTTGTTTGATAGTGAGAATTGTTAGTTTTTTATTATAAAAATTATTGTAAGAAAATTAAAGTTAGCTAAAAAATTAATGTTTTTGAAATACTATTAGGAAATACAGAAATGAAAATATTCATTTTATTTCTTTTATGTACTGCAAATAACAATTATAACGTTTTTTTAACTTTAAAGAAATATTATTTCTAATACTGTCTATTTTTATTTTAAATAAATTTTAAATACTAATTTCTATTTTTTCACATCTGCTTATTTTAAAGTATAACTGTTTTACTCACGATGAATTAGATAATGAATTTAAAAAAATATTCAAATATTTCTTAAATGTTTGAAATATGTTTTAAAAATCAAAGTTCTCAGATCTATGTAACAGTTTATAAAGAAAAAGTACTTTTTTGTTTTCAAAAACTGATAATTTCATTTAAAAACTTTACATAAATTTTTTTAAATATACTGGAACATATTTCTTATTTTAATTCTAATGTTTATTGATGTTAGTTTCAAAGAAAACTAGGTAAATTCAAAATATAATGTTCAAAAAGAAAAGTTTTTCCTTTAGTAAATATTTAGAAAACTTGAAGTAAAATTTTATTTAAAAATTAAAGTAAAAATTCACTAATTTTGATGTTGTTTGTCGCGAATTTTTTTTTAACTTTTTACTTTTACTTAAACTGTTTAAAAAACTTGCTTAAATGTATACAGAAAGGAAACATATCCAGTATATAATTTACTAATTAATGTCATTTAAAAAAATTTCTTTTTCTAACGTTTTGTTTAATACTTGCAACAAAAAAAATTTTATTTTAGTAAATAGTTGATTAAAAAAATTGAAATAAAATAAAAATGGGCCTAACGTTTACCTCTTTTGAACCCTATGTTGATTTATTTATTATGAGATTTATTTTCTGGACATGTTTTTCATTATCTACGATGATAGTTTTCAGCATTTTAATTCAGTAAAGTCGTCACCATTCCATGCCTCTAAGCAGCTAGATTTCAACACTTGACGCCTAAAAAGCACCCAGTGTTGAAATTAGAATGTATGAATATTTAAAATATCAATAATAAAACTGTCGATTTGTCATGTTTTTGATAGCTATTCTTAACTTTAAAAATTAAGTTACAAGTCAAGTTTAATAACGTAAAGATTTATTTAAATCGTTGCAATTAACTAAATTGTAGTAAACTACTCAGCTATGTTTTTAAACAGTTTTAAAAACTTAAACTACTAAATTAGATTTGGAAAAAATAAGGTAAAAGACTTTACAGATATAGATTTTAAATGTTATCAATTAAACTTTTAACTTAAATAATTAGTGTAATCAAGCTCAATGTGAAAGTTATTTTATAATGCTAAAACTTGTAAAGTTTAAAGCTCGTTTAAGTTTTTAAATTCTATTCAATTTTAATGTCACTTAAACATTTAAAACAAAATAAACTTTATTAATAACAATGTTTATTTTTAAGTGTTTAACAAAGTATTTTTAGTTTCAACTTCATTTTTCATAAACAAATTATTAGCTAAAAATGATTTGTAATTTACAGTAAAAGGTTGATTTATAATGTAAATCATGTGAAAACTTATGTTTTCTAAAACAACACACATTTTCAAACTAGTTATCTAAAATAATTATCTAAGCTTTTATAATTTTATAATATAAACAAAGTTACATAACAATAAACATTTAAACCATATAACAAATTATTTACCTGCTCTATTTAGTGTTAAAGTGAAAAAAGTGTTTAGTTTTTTATATACTGATATGCTTAATCGGCTTATCATAAAGTAACAGTTAACTAGTTAAATAGTTGCAATTTAAAGTTGTGCATCAAATTTTGTTTATGTTTCATTTCAATTTAACTATCAGCTAACACTAAATATTTTAGTTTGTCATTTTAACTTTTAGTGAAATTCAAAATCGTTTAAAGTAAAACTTTACTTTTAAATACATAAAACTATTATTTACTGTATTGAAAGGTTAACAACTCGATTTGCCGAGTTGAAAACTAAACATGTCAAAATATTTTACTCAAATGTTTGTATAGATTTTTTATTAGTTTTCAATGATGAAATTGTCAGTTTTCAAGTATTTTTAATTGAATGACATAGTTAGTAACATAATGGCAATTTCTTTTAATATTGAAACAAAAGCATTATTTACTCCATTGTCAGATTTACGCCATAATTTACTGATGTAATTAAATAAAATATATAATAATAAATTTTGTCTTTAAATAATTTTAGTTTTCAAGTATTTTTAATTGAATAACTTAATTACAAGAATAAAAGCAAATTTTAAAAATATTAAAGCCGTAAAGATTTCTAAAGATCATGAAAAGTAATAGTTAGTCTCTTTATTTTTAAGTGATAGTTATGGTGGTTTATTATTTCAGTTCTTAAATTTTTAATGTCTTTTATACTTAAATAGTTCATTAGAAAGTAGATTATAATTGTGTACAAAATTATTTCCCAAACATTGCTTATTACTCTGTGTCTATTTAAATATATATTTATTTTTCAATTTCAAAACATAATTAAATTGTTATTTGTTTTTTGACAATGTTTTTTGTTAAGGAGAAATCTGTTTTGAAAATTTGGTTATTTTTTATATAAGCGTTTTTTTATTTAAAATTAAATATTAAAATAATTGTTCATATCTTAAAATATTTTATTTTAAAATAATTAATAATTTGTACTTTAAAAAACAGTGCAGTATAAAAATTATGCTTGAAAATTCTTATATAAAAGTAAAAACTGATCTTTATTTTATCTACAAAAGTATTTGCATGATAGAATTTAATTAGTTAATTAAAAAATAAATAAAAAAGTAAAGAATGCAACATCTTTATACTTGGAGCTAATTATTTTACCACGAAAAGTTTTGTTGAGTATTAGCAACCAAACTCTTTTTTGTTCAATGTTTTTCTAAATTAGTACTTCTATTAAAATTAAAAATGGGTCCGACGTTTACTTAGCGCTGTGTTTTAAGATGCTACAGAGATTGATCTCTGGACAATATATTTATTATGCACGGTGATATTAATCAGCGTTTTAGTTTAGTAAAGTCGTTATCATTTCATACCTCCAGGTAGCTAGATTACAGACACCTGCCAAAGCGCCAAGCTGAAAAAGCTGGCTAAAATGAGTATTTAAGATGTTAATAATAAACGAACTATCACGTTGTTCTAAGCTATTTTTAAGTTTCAGAGTGCTGTTATAAGTATAAATATAATGACGTAACAGTCTATTTAAATATCTGCAAAGAATAAAATTCTACTAACTTATTAATTACGAGTTTTTAAAACTTCGACAAACTTAAATTATTAAACTACTTCCTGATAAAGTAAGTTGAAGCATTTAACAAATATAAATTTTAAATATTTTCAGTATGTTTAGTAAAAACTAATAAACTTAGTAAAAACTTTTAACTTTTTGTACTAAAATAGTAATGAAATTTAAAAATCTAAGATAAGCAAGTTAAGTGCTTTTACTTGTTGTTTAATATAAATATAACATGATTACTTTAAGAACTTATGTTGTATTTTTTAAGTAATTCTATTGACAAAACAGTACTTTGATTACAAAGTATTGTTTAAATTTTCTAAAACTATAACGCCTTTTGTAAAAATTAAATTACTGAATTTAAGTTTAACGAACTTACAATAATCACATTTAGATTGTAGAATTAAAACTAATTTTATATTATTATAAAAAAGATAATGTTACAATGATTTTAAATACCATTTTATAAACTTATATACTAACAATGTTTATCACATTTAAAGTTTAACATTGTCTGATTTGATTTAATTTAATGTTATATGTCCTAATATCTACCTATTATTTCAAGTTAGACTGGAACTTTAATTAATTTAAAACGTGTTTATTTACAAAACACCACTATTTTTTGAAAAAAAAATAGGATAAAATCATTTTCTTAACTTTAAAATTATACTATAGCTAAGTTGAATGTTTTATGGTCGTATAGTTATTATTTTTTCTTCTTAAATAGCATTTTTAAATACCGAAAATTTCTAAAATTGAGTACTTTTATAAATTTTTTTTATATAAACTACGAGTTAAAAGTTAATGTACTACTATTGGGACATCATTACATTTTTTCTTGTCATTTGTTAATTTTTAAATCTATGAAAAAAATTTCATAGGTTCTCAACACGAATTGTAACATCAAAACTTTAAATTTAATTTTTTTTATACAACTAACATTTTTTAATACAAAATATTTGTAAAATTGGAAGCTTTTATAAACTTATTTTATCTAAACTACGAGTGAAAAATTACAGTACTACTTCTGGGACATTATTACATTCCTTCTTGTCATTTCTTTATTTTTCAATCAATAAACAGACAAAATTTCATATGTTCTTAACACGAACTGTAAAGTCACACAAAACTGGAAAATTCTTCCACTGTAACAGTTTATATTTGTTTAATAAAATTTGAATGTAAATGTAATGGCTGTTTCGTTACAACTTACTAAATTTAATGTTTATCTGAAACATATTTTATTTAACTCTTTATTGTTCCTTGTAAACTGTTTTTTAAACTTACTCAAAAATACATAAAAAGAAAACATGTAAAAAAATTAACTCTAAACATAAATAAATTTGATTTTTTTTTCTTAAACAAACGACTTTATTCCACATTTGCAAATAAAACATTTTGTAGTACATGTTTTTATAAATAACTACTTCAACAAAATTATTAAAAACGGATCCGAAATTTACCTAGTTGTGACTTTTTGTTAAACATAAGGTTCTAATGAACAGAAATTTAATTACTAGACAGGATTTTGATTATACAAAGTGACAATTTTCAACGTTATAATTCAGTAAAGTCGTCACCATTATAAACCTCTCGGGAGCTAGATTACAGGCGACTGCCAAAGCGCCCAGCTGATAAAATTAAATACATGAAAATGTAAAGCGTCAAAAATAAAATAAATATAATATCATAACTGTAGTTTTATAACGTTGTTGATTTATTTTTAAGTTCTTAAGTTTCGAAATTAAACTATAGATCTACCGTTAATAACATAACAACATATAAAAGCATCTGCAATGAACTAAGTTTTAGTAATTCTTTACTTGAGTTAGTTTTTAAAATCTTGATACTTCTTCAGTACCAAAAATTACTTATCTTATTACCATAAACAAGTGTAAATTTAAAAGTTTGTCATTAATATGATAAATACAGAAATTAAACGTTAAACTTTTGATACTGAAAAAGTAGTGAAATTTTATAAACTAACTCAAGTAAATTAAGGTGTCTTATATATTGCTTAATATAACTTTCAAAATCAGTTAAGTTTTATTATTATTATTATTGGAGTTTATTGTGCAAAGATATATTTGAGTTATTTGTTGACAATAACAATATCTTAATCACATTGTACAGTTTAACTTTGTAAAACTAAACCATGTTTTATAAAACCGAAGTACTAAACTTAAGTTGAAGCAACTTATAATATGACATTTAGATCATAGTTCTAAAAATGTTTTTCTACAACTAAAAAAAGTAAAATTACAGTGATCTTAATTAACATCCTAATAATTAATTACTCTAATGTCTGTTTCCTTTATACATACTCTAATAACTTGAGATAACTTTCTTAACTTGGAGTAATATTCATCTAAACTTAAAAACTAAAAAGAAATTAAAAATAAAATTTTCTTCATTAATCCTCTTTTGCTGTTTGCTTTTTTATATGCCAAGTAAAATATCTAGTTTCAGGAATTTTAGAAATTCTGTTTACCATTTCAATCCTTATACAATGTAGATAACAGGCACATAATTGTTTCATTTCATAAGTAAATGTTTTATGAACTGCGTTTAAAGCTATGATTCCTGTTTTTATGTAGTTATATAGATTTTAATTACTTGTGTCTGTTTTTAACACAACATAACTGAAGTCAATGTTTTTAATTAATTCTAATAAATAATAGTTATGTTTTTTAAATATGATTTATTTTAATTATAAATCATCTATTACAAATCTAATTTGGATACCTTACTGCTAAATTTTTGTAAAACAAAACCCAACTTAAAATGTGGCGTCTTATTTAATAATTTTTTAAACCGAAAAATTAAATTAAATTCCAGTGAGAAGGTTTTAGCATTTACCCTCTATTTCTGCTATCGTTTTGATAGGCAAAATCTAGTTTCTGGAATTTTATAAACTCTGTCCACCATTTCAAGCTTTTTACAATGTAGATAACAGACGCCCAATTGTTTGATTTCATAAGTAAATTTGTTTTAATCAGATCAATAAAATTTAAGATTTCTGTTAACAGCTATGTTAAACTCTTGTGATTGTTGTAATTATGTTAAAAACAAACTATTTTATAATATTATTCAAGTAGTAGGGTAAATTTAAAAATTTTAGTTTTATCAACAACACAGGTTTTCACTTGCTTGAACCTAATCAAACAAGATCATCAGTTAAATAAAATCTTACAAAAAAAAATCCATAGAGTAGAATATAAAAAAATTCAAAATTACCTAAACACTTTTAAAACACTATAAAAATGTAGTGTATTCATGTTCTGCTTCAGTGATTTTGCAGTTTTATTGTGTAAAAAAACAGAAAATGGATTTTAGAAGATTATTGACGTACTTACTTTTATTTTAAATGGATATAATTATAAACAACATAGTTATACAATAACTGAACTTAACTGTAAAACATTTTCTTTTTGTAATCATTAACATTAGCTGCGAAATTATGCAGTTGTTAAAGTTTAAATACCAGAATCTCCAGATATCAATATGTATTTAAGTACTTACCTAATCGATTATTGATTTGATATTTAAAATTATTTTGCAATTTTGTTATTGTGACGTCTCTAACGAGCTTAAAAATTTCAAATTATTCAAAAACAACGATTTGTGTTTAAGAGCAAAAAACTTTGCAACTAAAATTTTTAAATTGTGGCTTTCAAAGTTGTTCTTTACTTTCAAAGTAAATAAATGTAAACTATAAAAGTTTTTAAAACTTAACAAAAAATATACTTTAAAAAAATACCAATTTTAATTTTTCATATATATTTTTTTTTCAATCTTGCTATTTATTACTATATGAAGTGAAGAAAAAAAATTAAAAAACTAACTTATTATAATTTTATAAAACTTACCAAAAACTATTTTTGACAACAATTTTTTGTTTTCTATCATATTGTTTAGATTTAAGGTAGAGTTCCTAACGTCAACTACTATAATTTCAATTAATAACTTAATATTTTAATTTAACATCATTACAGTGTATAACGCTGCAAAATAAAAAGAAAATATTCAACATTTTTTTTTATAATGTTAAATAAAAGTGACATGACAACTAATTTGTATTAAAAAATCTTTTAAATTTTTGTTAGTCAATTTTTACAGTGATTTACAAAGTTAAAACTACTAAATAATCTACGATGAAAAACACTATTCTTTATTTATACATTTAATGAAAATTCAAGTCATTCATTTTTTTGTTAACGTATATGAATTTGAATTATTTTGTTTATCAAGTAGATTCGTTGAATTATTGCAACTCAAACATTTATACTAAACGTTTTTGTAATTAATTACTTTAAAAAAACTATAAAAAAGGAAGGTTCCAACTTTTACTTACAAGCGAATCTTTAGAAATCTCTGGATTGTCATTATGCACGATAATGGTTTTCAGCATTAAAGTTCAGTAAAGTCGTCACCATTCTAAGCCTCTAGGCAGCTAGATTACAGGCGCCTACCAAAGTGCCCGGCTGTTAAAACAAGATAATATGAATTTTTAAAATACCAGTAGTTAAACTATTAGTATTTCACGTTGTTGATAGTTCACACAAGTTTTTTTTTAATTTAGAAAATATTAGAAGTGTAATATCGTAAAATGTTACTAAATAACTGTAATAAATTAGTTTTTAAAAAGTTATTTAGCTATGATTTTGTACAGTTCGACTTAAATTATCGTATTACTTTTCATAAAGCAACTTAAAACACATTTCAGGTGTAAGTTTAAAATCTTGTGATTATTATGTTAAATACAAATAGCCAACATTAAACTTATAGTACTAACTTTTTTTAAACCAACTAAAGTAGATAAGTAGTAATAGTTATTGTTTAATAAACGTTGAAAATAGGTTTAACTAGCTAAGTGTTATATTTTATAATTTTTTTTTTGACATAACAGTATCTTAGTTACAAATTACTGTTTAGATTTGTAAAACTTAACCGCATTTTATTAAAAAATACTGAATAGCTGAACTTAATATAAAGCAATTTTTATTGTTGCATTTAGATCGTAGTGTTGAAATTTATTATATTCTATAAAAAAAATAAAGAAAATTGCGGTGATTTTAATTAGCATTTTACTAATTAATTATTCTAACATATGATTCCTAATAACGTATGCTATCAAACAACTTTCCTTATTTAAAGTCTCACTTATTAATCGTTTGGATTGAAAAACTAAATAGAGATTTAAAGGAAAATTTTCAGCATTCACCCTTTTTTTCTTTTATCTTTTTCATATGCCAAATAAAATATCTGGTTATTTTAATTTTACAAATTCTGTTAACTCATTTGAGTTTCTTACAGTGTAGATAACAGGCACCCAATTGTTTTATTTCATAAGTAAATAGGTTTTAATCAGATTTATAAAATTTCAAATTTATGTTAGCAACTAAGTTATTTAATATTTCCTATACACATATATTAGTTAAATAACTAGAGATAAATTTCTTGTATTGAAATCTCATTTAGTAATCTTTTAAACTAGAACAATTAAATAGAAATTTAAATATAAGGTTTCAACATTTACCCTTTTTTGCTATAAGCTTATTTATATTTCAAATAAAATATCTAGTTTCTTGAATTTTACAAATTCTGTTTACCATTTCATGCTTCTTACAATGTAGATAACAGTCGCCCAGTTGTTTCATTTCATAAGTAAATGTGTTTAAATCAGATTAAAATAGTTTAAATTTATGTTAATAGCTATGTTTAAACTATTTTGATTTCTGTAGTATATTTAAAAAAAAACATTTTTATGACATAAGTCAAGTGTTTTGGTAAAATAAATTCTTGATTTAATCTTTAATATACTTTATAAGTATAGTTTATTAAATGACAAAAGAGCGCTCAAAATATATGGCCTGGGATACGAAAAAACCTTTCGGTTATCGAGTCTCACATCACGGTTTAAATGCGTTTTCATTTTAAATTGGTTATATTGTTAATATGTTTTAATCACATATTTAAAGATGTTATAGGCTTAAAATATACTTTCAGAAGTTAATTATCGAGTTTACAAGTTCTTTCAATAGACAATTTATTTAAGTACTGTGTTAACTTATCTGAATAAATATACTTTGCATTTACTAAACTGTAATAAGTACTAATTTAATTATAATAGTTAAAACGAATTATGTATAAAATTCTGGTTTAGCATTACCGAAAAACATTTAAGTCTCTCCATATTGTTATTATTATGATAATATTCTCAGTTTAATTAAGTCATGCTGTTCTAGACTTTAAGTTTACTAGGAACTATATTACAGGCGCCTGCCAAAAAGGTCTTAAAGAAAACCAAAATAAATTAAGTAATATTAGGTATTGTATAATA
Organism: Thalia democratica; assembly: GCF_965202585.1. NCBI lineage: Eukaryota > Metazoa > Chordata > Thaliacea > Salpida > Salpidae > Thalia > Thalia democratica. Next base: position 261 of record NW_028140348.1, on the reverse strand, counting down.
AAAGATTTATGATTACCTTAAAAATATGTTGTTGTATTTTAATGAGTTATTTTGTAGACAAAACAGTATTTTGTTACAAATTCCTTTTAACTTTTTACGACTGTTCCGTTTTTAATAAAATATGATTTTAGAATCCTATACTAACACTTGTAGTCGTAGTAAAAACTAAAAATTACTATTTTAATTTTAATTACTTATAAAGTGACAAACATAAAAAATACAATACTACGGCAATCGTTGAAAACCGAAGTACTCAGTAGT
>NW_028140347.1:0-29109 GCF_965202585.1 Thalia democratica | reverse complement strand
ACAGATGCCTTTTACTATCTAAATAAAATAAAGGAGCTTGTAAAAAGCAAAAAATCTTAATAATGCTTCAAAACCAACCTTATAGTTTTTTAAAAAATTATCCACTTCAAGTTTTATGACGGCTTGTCTATAAAGATCATACCAGTTGGGTTCATTTTCAGTCTGGTTTTTTCTAAAAGGTATTTGCGGTTAATTACCATTCCCTTCGTAACTCTTTTTTAAATATTACCTTTTTATATATTAGATAGTTATTTATCTCATAAAGTATCAGTAAATATAGATATAAAACTTGTTAAAAGATAACTCCGGTCAAATTTTAGTTTTCGGGTCATATTTTCTGCGACTTTTTTTGGAGAATCACATGTGTCCAGTAAATCGTCCATTTATTCTGAAATAAATTCTTCACAAAATTTAAAATTAAAAATTTAAAGTAAACCTTTAAATAAAGGTTTACCTAAACGACAAACCTATTTGGCTTTGTGTGAGCTTTGAACGTTTGAACTCATCTATAGGGTGTTTAGGAGTACCCTCTCTAAATAAAAAAATTCTAGTTTTATTTACGTTTCCTTTCCACTTGACTTTACATTCCTTTGAAACCCGGCATTTGATAGTAAAGTTGATCTTTAGCTTTTTAAATTAATAGTTATTGTTTAAAAATTGAAAACTATGGCAGTTTACAATGCGGGAGGAAATTTTTTGTCCCATAAACTGTTAAATATAATAAATTATAAACTAAATAATTATTTAAATCTTGAATTCCATTAGTGCTATTTTGTAAACAACCATTTTAAATACTAAGACTACTTTTCAATTTCAGATGATTAATTATTTACAAGTATCATAACTTACATATGTTAACCTAAAAGTTTTGTTTATTTAAATTAACTACCTGTGTTCTGCAAACTAAGAAGTACTAAGTATTATGTTTCGATATTCTAGCGATGTGTTATTAAAACATTCAAATATAGGTTACATTCAAATCATGAATGACTAAGTTGTAACTTTAAAAGTAGAGTTTAGGACTTTACTACTATGTTTTTGTCTTATATTTAACACATTTTATAAAAAATTAAAATCGTTGTTATTCGATATGTACTTCTAGAAAAACAAAAGTAAAAATTATATACATCTAAAAACTTTGTATGCTTATAAAATGATATTCGTATTAACTAAACTATTTTTGAATATACTTAAAATAAAAAACAAAAGTTTTTTATTTGTTGTTCTTGAAGACGTTTTTTTTTATATTTCATTTTTTTATTTTAAAAACGTTTTTTTATCAGTTTGTTGTTATTTCTATTTTTTACTAATATAACTTCACCAAAGATATAAGTAAACTAAGCTGTTTTTTATATTTTTAACTATCAAGAGGTCACATACAAAAAACAATGTATAAAGTCATAACTTTTTTTAACAATATATTCAGAATGTGTTTTTAATTTTTATTGAAAAATTTATTTGAGAACACGTGTAAAGAAGATTTAATAACAATAGTTTATGGTTTTTAATTTAGCGATTAATTTAAAACTAAAAATTAGTGATCTACCGGATCCTTGTATTAGGGTTCAGATCCAACTAGATCTTAATTTCAAAATAAGATTCGGATCTTGGGCCGGATACTTAAAGTTTAAAAAGTAATCGGATTTGGGTCTGGCCGATTATTATTTTGAAAAGTATCCTGATCCGGATGAATCTTGTTGTTGTAGATTTGGTAGATCAACGAATATACATTCTTCGTTTTATTTTATCTCCAAAAAAAAGGCAAAAGGCATATTTATTTGTTTTAAAACTTATACTAGATACTCTTGAGCTCCTGATAAGGATCAAAAGATTGTACTTAGGTGTATTTTAGAGTAGTTTTTAAAGTTACACTAGATACTGCGGAAAAATTTTGGAAGTTGCACTTGATTTTTTGGATTTCATGATTTAGAGAAAAAAGTTAGAGGTGTATTTCACGATAGTTTTGAAAATTATGTTAGATATATCGAGAAAGATTGTTATATCAGATTTATAAGATCGGGACGGATAAAAATTTGTAATAAAAGCTAAATCCGGATTCGGCCGGATCCTGATTTCAAAAAAATATTTTGCATCGAATCCGGCCAGATACTAACTTTTTGGATAGGGTAGATCACTGCTAAAAAACATTTTCTATGAAAGAGCATTAATAAATTATAAAACTTGATATAAAAATAAAACTGTAAATTATAAAATTCTTAAAAATCAATTAACAATCAAATGTTTATTTCCGTAAATCTTAAACATTTAACTTTAGAAAATTGTTTAAAAAAATTAGACATTTTATTTTTCATATACATAGGCAATATAAATACAGTTGAGTATTATAAAGGCGATGAATGGATTGTATCCATTTAAAATTCAGAAACTCTGAAAGTGTTTGACAAATATTTCCTTCACAGAAAACTAATTTATCTTTGCTTTATGTTTTCAACAAAAATTGCTGAACGCAATCTTCTATCATGTTGGCAATCTTTATGAGAAAATTTTCTTTTGTTTATTTTCCATTTTATTCCCGTTCTCACCAAACAACCGTTTTTTTGAAACCTTAAAGCGCTTAACTCGTTCCAAAGATCATATCTTTTCTTCCCATTCACCTTTCTTTTATGTTCAAAAAGTCCAAAGACTTGATCTTCTTGAACCAAAAATTGGGGACGATAAAAAAGACTTATGTAAAACGGACATTTCTCCACATGAAATAGCTGTTTTTCAATGTCAAACACTAAAAAACTATAGTCAAAATCATAAAATAACATGAATAGCTTTTTTTCTTTTTTATTGTAAAAACACTTAGATATTCCGCATTTTTTGAATAGATAATAATTTTCACTACCTTTGACAATTTTATCTCTGTGATAATGGTCGTCGTTAGCAATATCGATGTTTTTTAAAACTTTAAATGTTTTTGCGCAGATTATCATCATGTAGTTGCTTTTATGAAGAAATCGTACCATCATGTAGTTGCTATCATTTTTTATACCAGTTTGATAAAAAATGTAAATTTTTTCATCAACATACTGAGCAAATTTAAAGTAGTAAAAGTTGCGCGATTCAGGTAAGTTGTAATCAAAAGTAAACTTAGCTGAACTATATCCATTATAACTGACAATATCAAATGTCTCAATAGTAAAAGTCTTAATTTCTAACTCTTTATCAGGAGCGCTGATAACAAAAAGTTTTTCTTTACTGGAACATTTAACAGCCACCGCTCCAACTTCAAAAAGCACTTCGTTTGTTTTTTCTGTCACGAGGTCTACCAAAATAATTTTACTGACTTCTCTTTTTACGTTTACATCCGGGCACAGCACAAGAGTGTTGTTGAAACTGTGAAGATCAAACCGCACGCTCGAATCGTGCTGGTGACTTAAGACTGTTCGAAAAGTGTTGTTTTCCAGTGAAAAATAATTCAAAAGCGAAGTGTTCGGATTGTTTGGCGAGGTTTGTATAAAGTACAAGTCGGCAGTAACGATCTTTATAAAGCTCAATGCCTTTTTCTCGAATTCACCATCAGGAAGATTGAGCGTTTTCACGAGGTCTAATTTCGATCGCATATTGTCACGGTTCAAGCTTGAGTTGAAGTAATCAAGACACTCTTCTTTCAATTTGTCCAACAATAAGTAGTCTGCAAGCCGGTAAATTTCAAAAACACTTTTTTCATATAAGTATATGTCACCATCTTCTATATAACACATTACATCTTCGAAATCATCAAAACTAATTGAATGTTTTACTTCTACAAACTCTTTTTTGTGATCTTTAAAGTTAGTGCTGAGGATGCATTTAAAATATGGTGAACATTCTTTTAGTTTTTCTCTGTTAATTTCAACATACTCGTTTTCATTCAGCCTGACTTTTTCAGTAGTTTTGTTTCGATTTTGAACTGTTTTCTCACCTGTACAAGATTCCATCTTGGAAAAAGACTGTCCAGCCCTGTCATCTTCGATGTGATTGTGGACAACTTCGCGCTTTGTTACGCTTCGGTAGTACGGCAAAACAAAGCGTCTAAAGCACCAAGGCACTAAAAACAGCAGCAGAACTTTGATCGCGCTCGCAGAGGAAAACGCTTCCATTATTTGAGTGATTTTCTCCTTCAGTGTTGCTGCTTGAAAGCTGCTGACAAAATTTTGAATGTCGTATGTTAAATTCATTTTCTGAAAAAAAAATATTTTATAAAGGGTATTAGGAGTTAAAGGTTTAGTTAAAGTACCATATTTTATGTGATATAGATTTTATAATGCAAAATTAGTTATGATTTGTAGCTCGTTAGAAAATTATTTGCACTTACATCACTAGAAAACGAGTATGTGTGTACTGTAACTTATTATAAAAATTATTTTTTTGACATACTTTTAAATAGTTTTAAATTAGAAAAAAACTTAGTATTATTAAGATTTTTTTTTTTATTTATGACAATGTTTAGTCTTAAAAAATTTTAAGATAAACACAATAATTTCAACTGAAGTCTAATTATTAAGTAATTCTAATTAATAAAATCAGTTTAAGCTATGTATTTAGCTATAACTGAATTAGTTAAGATAAAATTATTAAAAATTAAAAAGTATTCAAAATATGTACTTTAGTCATGTTTGGCTACTTAAAAAAATCTAGTTTGTTTTATTGACTTTACTGTCAAATTTATAAGTTACTAAAGTGATTGATTTTTGTGTAAAGCAGGGTTTCCCAAAGTGAGCCATATGGCTATTAGAAAAAAAAATAGAGAGCCATAAGCAGCAAGGTGCCACAAGGGAATCATAAGATCATAATTTTAAACTACTTTCACTAGGTATTCTGGAGTTTATGATGAAGAAAAAGGTTGTCTTAGGCGTATTTAAAGGTATTTTAAGTGCTTACTTTAGCTATTATGGACAAATTACAGAAATTTAGGGTCCATAAGCTGTAAAAGGGGAGCTACAAGGCCATAGTTTTTCTCAATTTGATGATGAAGAGCTAAAACAAAGGTCAAATACTCATTTAATGGTAAGTTCTGAGAAGTTTTGTCGGAGGAGGCAATATTTTTTTTTATTTCTCTAAAGGGGGTCTCATAAATAAGTTTAGGAAACACTGTTGTAAAGTTTAGGCTTATCTATTTCCTAACTTATTTATATAGTTTTTGAAACTTGGTTTTTAGAATAATTTATTAAGACCTTAAGTAGGTAGTTCAATCTTGTTTTTTTTTTCAAGTTAATTTTAGTTATTAAGGGGTTAAAATTTTTTTATAAACCATGATAATTTTTCAAATGTTTTGTAACAATTATATTTCGATAAAAAATATACTTGAAAAGTTAACAAAAAAATTTATTAATATAATTCATTTGTATGTTTAACATGCAACCATTAACATATATTTTTTTTACAAGGCCCTCTTTGAAGAAATTTGAAATTAACTTATCCCTAAAATAGGATTTCTTAAAAAACAGTCTTTAATACGCTTCATTTTTTTTGCTTTTTTTTATCAATTTTATAATACCTAATGTAAGTTTCAAACTCTAGCCTTTTGTCTCCTCCCTTTGCAGCTTATGTTCCCATTTAGGAAGCCTTGGTCTAGTGTAAGTTTCAATTTTTTTTTCAATATCTAGTTTAAGTTTCAGAACTGCTCTTAAAAAGGCCTAACACTTTTTTCTTGCTCTATAAACTCCACTCCAGAATATCTAGTATTAGGTTCAAAATATTGCATTATGGCCCCTTTGCAGATTATGACTTCCTCAATTTCTAAAATATATCACTTTGGGAAACCCTGCTCTCAAAGTACACAACTGGTTTTGATTTTAAAATAATAATATTTATAACTGCTCAATGATTTTTAGAAAGAATTAATTTTTAAACTTATTTCTTTAGATTAGTTGTGCTTCAGTAAACATAATATAAATAACTTATAATTCTTTTTTGTATTTTCAGTTAAACAGCCCAAAATTAACTACCATACTAACATATTTATCCTTTAAATATTAAACAAGACTAACCTTATTTTTAAGTACACATAAAACTGTTTATTAAAAAGATATTAGTAATATAATTTTTATAAATTAGAAGAAAAATAGCATCAAATTTGTAAATTCCTTACTTTGATAAAAAAGAATTTAGCAGAAATTTTGTCTTTAAAGTCATAGGGTCATCATTGCAAATTTATATTGTAAAATGGTTGCCACACACTCAAGAAACTCAGTATAACTCAGGATATTTTTAAAAGTATGAAAATCTCAAGATATTCTGTATTTTAAATCAAAATGACTCAGGAAGGCTGAGCTTTTTTTTCAACTCAGGATGGTCTGGAAATTTCAGGCAATTATTTTGGTTTCAAATGAGATTTAATTGATCTAGTTTCAGTATTTATTTATATTATAACTAATTTTCTTTAAGAACCAGTTTTTAATTAATTTTTTGAGTTAAAATAGAAATAATATTTTATAAATCTCAGGATGACTCAGGGTCAGGACAGTTTAAGAACAAGCAGGAAAGTTTTTTATGACTTAAAAAAGGTCAAATTGTTATACTAAAAAAATTGAAGTATTTAAATAACTATTACTGCTTACAAAATTCACCTTGAAATGTTGACTAACACATAAAAATTAACATTTACTCTTCAATATTTATCAGAACTATTTATTTAATACTGTGTTTGATTTTATTTAATTTCTTGATCCTATATCAGATTTACATTCTAATTAAATTGTTTTTCCGAGCTCTCTTAGCTACAATTTAATTTTTTTAAAGTTTTCTGCTGAAATACATTACACATTGCATATTATTAAAATATTAATGTCTATTTTAAATTACTAATTATTATGATTTAAATTTAAGGATACTAAAAACAATTAAGTTTGAGACGAAAAGACAGAAAACTTTTTTTTTCTAAAAAAAGAAATGCCAAAAAGAAAAAATACTGCTAATCAATCTAAAAAACTAAATAAAACACTAAAAACAGAGATAAATATAATAAAAATCAAAAACTAAAAATGAAGTTTTATAAAAATATATTTAACTAGTAAGTGATAAAAAGAATTTCAAAGTAACCTCAATTTTGCAGAAAAAAATAGAACAAAATTGTTTTAAAATAAATTAAACTGTAATAAAATCAGGGTTGCCACTCGTTTTTTCAAAAATTTTTCTAGGTTTTCCAAATTTTTTTCAGGTTTTTAAAAGTACACATTTTTGGGTCTATGTTTAGAGTCAAATCAAAATTTCACTACTAAACATCTTAAAAGTGTAAAAATTCAAGGTTTTTGTTGCCTAAATTGTCAAATTACAGGTTTTTCTAGGATTCCAGGACAAGTGGTAACCCTGTAAAATTAAGTATATCAAAACTAATGGAGTTATAAAAAAGCTATGAAATTACAAATGTTTATCAAGTCCAGTATTTGAAAAAATGATATTATAGTTTAATTTTATTAAGTTAGCCATCTAGTTAAAACAAATATTATAAAACAATTAAAACTGTAACAAATTTTTAACAAAAAAAAAAAAACTGTTAACATTTTAAGTTATTACTGAAGATGATTTCCTTTTACATTTCTTTTATAAATTAAGTTGTAACCTACATTATTATCATGTTTTTGTTAATAAATTATATTCTTTAAACTAATTTAATTTATAATAGCTGAACTGTCATTTGAAAAAAAATATATGTTATATAGTGGTTCAACATATACAATATGATAAAAGTATATTTATATGATAATTAAATGTGTAGTCTGATTGTTAAAGGGTCCTGGTGATGGTTTGAATGCTCTCTGAGTTGAACATTATAAGATTTTAACAATGTGGTCGACACATATACAAAACATAAAAAACATCTTGAGTAATAATATTCAAACATCATAAAATAACAGTTATATGTTTTTGTTGATGGTTTAGAATTAGAAGCCTAATGTTGGTTTTGTAAACTCCCTAAAATGAATACAAAAAGATTGAAACCCAGTGATGACACATATAAAAAATATATGTAAAAGATTTTAAGTTTAATAAAATTTTATGAAAATATTGGAGTTTTACTAAGTTAATGTCGTGATCAAGTTCTTAAAATGACATTGTTTTAACTGAAAGTTAGCTGAAAGAGTTAAAACTTAAAAGTTTTTGTATATGTGTCGATTTTGCAACATCCAACTCAACTCTCAATTGCTATATATTTTTTAATGGTATGGTTTGCCTCACAATTTTATACCATATACTAAGTGTAATTAGACTTTATCAATTACATTGAACATTTTGAAGTGAAATTAAAAATTGTACTTATTAGGTCATACCAATGCACACTAATCATTTATGTAAATTAAATACGAGTATGAAGTTAGCTTGAATATTTTTTTTCAAATGTTCAAACTTTAGATTTCGTTATTTTCCTTATCTTGATAGCTAAATAAAAACATTTTTTTCAAAGGAGCAGTACTTTGTCTTAAATACTTTAAAAAATCCATTCGATTGGGGCTTGACAAGCTTTTTTGTGTACCGGGGGCGATCATATTAACGTCATTTTGGGTTCAGTTAGTACTAGACTATTAAAACTTATAAATTCAAAGAATAGAATCTATAAATTTAAATATAACAAAAATGAATTAAACAAGCAAAACAAAACTTACTAAAAATCTTATAAACACGCATATATTTGTGGTAAAAATTACTTACAAGTAGAAGTCGGATAACAAAAAGTACTAAGATCAAGCAATCTGATGAAGCTTTAGTTACTGTTGTAAACTGAACCAAGTATTAAAAAACACAACAAGCTACAAGCTTTTATAAGTTTGAAAAAACTGAAATGTCTTTCAAAATAAATAGTATAAGTATAACATTATTCTTAGAATGATATATCCAATAAACTTAAATTTACTAATTGTAATAAATATATAACTAACTAGCATAGCTACTTAAGAATTAAAAGAACCTCCTAATTTAATTTGCATACTAGTAAACCATTTTGTTGATATGAACGCCATCTGCTAAGATAAGTAGTAGACAAACAAAAAATTAAGTTTTAAGTATACGTTAGCATCATTAGTTTTAAAAACATTTAGATTACTTTATTCGGTTCCGGCCCGATTTTGGTTTGTGTAGTCGGTATATTACTGGTTAAACACTTTTATAAATTAAAAAAATATAAATTTTGCTTCAATATAAGTAATTCTGGTAAAAGCAATACATAATAAAAACATTTAGTTTTAATTTTCAACTAGTTATTACTATTAGGCTAAGTTAAAGAGTTAAACTACCGATATTGACTTAAGTTAGTTTAAAAAAAGAAAATTTAATTACTTAAAGTCCCCCTTAAAAAATCAAAAAAGCTATGCCTTTAACAATATTTGTCGAAAAACTACCATTAAAAACGCTTAAGACCTTTTGTTTGATCTTCATTATCAGTTTAAAGATATCTAATGTAATTTTCAATCTATGACATCATGGCCCCCTGTGGCCCCTTTGCTGCTTATGGCCCATTTTTGGAAACCCTGTTTTATATACAGGATTGAACAACATACATTTTTTAATTTACTTAAGTTTTATGTACACCTTTGAAACAAGAATTAGCAATGAAACAGCTTTGTTTAATTAAATTCTTTAAATTTGAATAACATGCCGTAAATATTTTTTTCTTGGTATAAAAATCAGCTAACAAGTGATTTTACCAACAGTTATTTTTGTTTGTACTTTGTTTAAATTGTTTTTAAAAACAAGTTGTTGACTGTAAAAACATTGTCGAACTAGCCCTAATTCAAATAGGTATTAAACCTCTCTTGGCTTTGTTTAACGTCCGAGAGCTGTTACTAAAAATAGTTGGATAAGCAAAGCAGGGGCGTGTTTTGACTAGTTTCCTGTGAACTCCCTGAAAATAAAAAAGAAAAGAAAAAAGAAAAAAAAAATTATAATATCACTAAAAACGTTGTTTATTGACTTTGTTTTGGTTATTTGATAAACTTTGAATAATGAATGTTGAATTTATAACACCAAAAGATTAAAAAGATTCCTTAACAAAAAATGCTCGCTTTTGCCGAGCTCAAACAGATTTTAAATAAAACTTTAAATGTGACGTCATAATAGGTAAAAGTTTTAAAGTAGCATTTTCTTTCTGGAAAACTTTTTACTAAGATGCTTTTAGTTCCTATTATAAGTTGTTACTTAGTGTAAATAATTTTTGATAAAGTTTTGTTTTTGAACTAGAAAGTACAATTTTACTTAAAAAATGTCAAATATAGTCACTAAAGTTTTATTTTACTTAGTTTATTGTATATAAAAATGTCGTGTGAAGCTTTTGTGTTATGTTCTTATATAATAATGTACTTAAACATTTATATTTTTTGTTTATGTGTAAACCAACTGGAATTAAACCTTGAAAAATTTAATTCAGAGAGTTTTTAAAATTATCTTTAGATAACTACACCAACTGGCAATTTATTCTTTTTTTATTTAAAGGTAATTAAATATTCTTATTTAAGTTGTTTTATTTTTGTATATCTGTTGGCCACAAAGTTGATTCTTGATTTTAGAAAATTTCAACTCAAAGAGATTTCAAAACCATCATTAGAACCCCTGCACCATCAGTCAAACATTTAAATAAAATTTAAAGATATTTTGATTTAATTGTTTAAGTCTTAACATGTTTTTAGTGAAATTTCAGTTTTCATAGATTAAATTTTGTCTAAATTTTCAAGAATTTATGAACATATTGTATCTGTAATAATTCTCAATCACCTCTTTGATAACAAATTATTAACTAACAAACAGTTTGGTTTTGTCCCAAACCGCTCATCAACCATTCAACTGTTAACATGCTTACATTCTTGGTTAGTTCCTTATCTCAAAAATGAATTTACTAAAGTAGTTGATACTGATATTCAAAAAGCCATTGATTCAGTATCACACAAAAGATTATTAAAATTTTTTAATTAGTATTGGCTACATGAAAACTTAACTAATTGGTTTGATAACTTTTTGAATAATAGATCATAAAGAGTACTCATTAATAATACGCTTTCTGACTCTTTAACAATTTACAGTGGAGTACCACAAGGTGGTGTAGTTGGTCCCCTTCTCTTTTTAATTTATATTAATGATATTTGTTCAAACATTGATGATAAAAGTGAGTTAAGCTTATTTGCAGATGATGTCAAAATCTTTAGTCAGTCAAATACTTCATTACAACTATCTTTAGATAATATTTACATATGGTTAAAAACAAGAAAGCTAAACTTAAATCCTAGCAAATATAAAATTGTAACCATTAACAAAAAAAATCTACTCCAACTGACCTCTTAATCAATAACACCATGTTACAAGAAGTTAAAGTTATTAAAGATTTAGGAATTTATATTTCCAAAAATTTAAAAAGGAATGAAGATATCAATTATTTATATAAAATTGCACAAACTTCATGTTATCAAATATTAAAAAGTTTAAAAACTAATTCTGCTTAAACTCTGACAAAACTATTTAAAACATACGTTCGCCCTAAACTTCAGTTAAATACTCAAATTTGGTACCCCCATTTAAATAAGTATATTAATAAAACTGAATCTGTGCAAAGGAGTTTTACCCGTGTTATTTGTAATCGTTGCAACATATCTTACACATCATATAATGATAGAATGATAAAATTTGGTTCGGAATCACTGGAATATAGAAGATGGGAAATTTGATCTATTAACTCTTTACAAAATTATCAATGGCAAATACAAAAGTTTTTTTAACCAGTTTTCTAGTTTCTCCCAAAATAAATATCAACTAAGAGGAAATAATTTGAAAATAAAATGTAAACATGATTTTCAAAACAGTCAGTGGCAAGGCGCATTTTTTCACAGAGCAAAAGCTATGTGGAACAGACTACCTCAGGATTTAGTATCTTGTGAGGGGATTGAACAATTTTGTTTAAAGCTAAAAAGATTTGATTTAAATACAATAAGTACCAGTAAAATTCACTAATTTTCCACTATAAACAAATAAAAATATTCTTTTCCCTACGCCTCCCACCCTACAAACTATTAGTTTACTTTTATTGATTTTGTAATTATGAATTTTGTTTTATAAGCGATGATTTTAGACAAACTTCTTTATTGTTTGTACTAAGTAATATATAAGTTTGATTTTTTTGAATTGAATTTTTTTTTACTTAGTTCATTTGTATATCATATTGTGTTTAACTTTGTGTTTTTATTTAAATTATGTTTTTGTATATATATATAATTTATCTTAAAGTGTTGAATATAAGTTTATTTTCTTTTTATTTTTGTGTGTCCTGTTTAAGTGGCTCAGGTTTTGATACCTGAGTCCAACATTGCGCAATAAACAATATAATAATAATAAGAAAATTACTTAAAATTTTTTTTCATTCTAAATTAGATATTTAAATGTAAAGAGTTAAAATATAAAGAAAAAATTGTAAGAACTTCATATATACTAACATCTAAATCAAAATTGGATATCTCTTTATAAAATTTTGCACTAGTTTAAATTATTTTACAATATTGTTTCCTGATAAAAAGGTTAATATTTTATAGAGTAAGTTAGTTATGTCTGTAATATTTTTGTTTTAAATAACAGATTTGAATTTGAATAAACGATTTGTAAATTCATAATTTTTTTCTGGTTCTTTTTGTACAGCATGATAAATAAAAAAAATATAATACTTTTCTATTACTACTTATATGAGCAGAAAAAAAGCATTTTAAACAAAGAGTTTTTCGGTTAAATATTGCGTATTTAACTGAAAGTGCATACCTAAGAAGAAGCGTACTTAAGTGGCAAATTAAAAACAAGAAATAAAACTGTGAACCCCCTTAAAAAAGTCAAGACACGCCCCTGAAGCAAAGTCTTTTACGCTTGTATAACAGTTTTGCTTTCCAAACAAAACTATTTAAAAAAAACTTACACAACTTCTTTAACAAATTTTAAACGCTTTGTTGATTTTTGCTTACATTTCTACATTTTCTGTTGGATCAATTGTACTAAAGCTTCAGCAGCTCCTGGTTAAGTCTTTGATTTAATAAACACTTTTCAAAATAAGTTGTGTGCAACCTGTGCATCAAATACCATAAATCGCATTCTCTAGTATCTTGCTTAAGAACTAGATATCTTAAACTTGTTTGATAATTTTAACACGCTATCGGTAAAAGTTAATGTTTTTGATGATTAAATATAGCAATAGGCAAACATTTTAGATTGGCAGGCCAGATTTTAATTATATGTGACTTTTTTTTAAATCTATTAAGTGTAAGTTTCAAATTTTTCGTAAATTGTATATTAAACTTTTTTATTATTTTCTCTTTTTATTGAATATCAGAATATCTAGTCTAAGTTTATAATTTTAGTTAAGTTGGCCCCAGTTTTACTATTCGTTGGTTGCATTGCATTTAAATTTTGTAAATATTAGCGAGCAGGATCCGGCCAGCGGGCAGTGAGTTAGTAAACCTTACGTATTGATACATATTTTCAAATATTTACAATTAAAAAAAAATTATAAAAAACCTTTTTTATTGTTCTGCACTAAATAAGTTCGACCACTCTAATACCTTTTTTTAGTTTAGATATTATTGTGTTTATTTCTCTTTAATTGTTTTTTTGTTTTATCAAAGTACAAGTTTATAACTATAAGAAGTAATCTTTTTCTTTATTTTATAAATTAAAAAAAAGTGTTTATTGATAATATATAGCTCAATGATCGAAAGTTTTATTTTTACATCAGGTCATTTGACAAAAATGTCAAAGCATTAAATACTTTTTTGTGTTTAAATGAAATTTTAACTTTATTTTGTTAAATAAAATTTTAATCGTGATTATCGCGAAATATATTCATTTGTGTTTTTTTCTATTAGAGCTACTTTGTAATACTAGTTCAATTCTTGTTTCTTACATTATACATGTTGATAGATCGGCGTTGTGGTTTCAATATAATTTACAACTAAGAATATTTTATCCCTGCTATACGAATTTAATTTTAAAAATGTTTAGCAACATCTTTACTGTCTTAACTACAACAAGCTTATTTGAGTTTGTTTACAATTTGTTTAACTTATTTGTATAGTAAATTATTTAGGATGAATGTGATTAGTTATTAATTTTTCATTTATAATTGTTTAATTAAATCAAAATGTATAAGTTTACATTTAGTGGTTACGTGCCATGGGCAATAAATTAAGTACAAAAAAAAAAAAATATACATAAATTGATCAATTAACCACTTTACTAAATATTCCTGTTTTGTGTGAAATTTAACTTAAAAAAAAGTGGACTATTTTATCAGAAATCAGTTCAAAATTTTATAATTTTAATGCTGAAGTTTTTTAAATGACTTTTTTGCTTATTTTGATTAACTTAGAATAGGCATCAAAAAAATAAAGATGGAAATGGGTTTAAAAATGTGTTAGTAGCGCAGTATTTTGTCACTACATACTTAATCCCAACAAACTAAACACAATTCCCACCCAATCAATTACCAACCAAGGGTAAAGGTTAGGGGTAACAGTGATAGTAAAAAAAATGAATAAAAAATAAATAAATAAAATAGTTTTTGGTGGAAATTGTGAGTATAACTATTTTTTTAATGTTCTAATCAAAAAATTTTTATGAGAAAGATCTACAATTGTAGGTTAAAACTTAAATTACTTAAGGTTTTATTGTCTTAATTAAAAAAAGAAGTTCAATGGTCAAGTCTGTTATCAACAATAAAATGAAAAAAAATTCAGTTACTTCAAAAAAAAAATCATTGAATACAGTAAAAAATATTTTGATGCAAAAAAAAATATTGTTTAGGTTTTACTTTTGTAATATTTAAGATATTATTTTTCTATAATCACATATAAAGAAGCATTACAGTATTTTTTTGTAACTTGTTTTTTTACATTTTTTTGTAATGGATGAAGCTTTGCAAGTGTGCCACAAAAAGTTTTTCATTATTGTAAAATACAGTTTTTGTTATTTTTATTATTTTGGTTAGATTAATGTAGACATTAATATTAGTGAAGTATGAAACTTATGATTGTATTACAAAATGCTTTACATAAACACCATTTGTTATTCTATCTATACAAGTTGTTGTGTATCTATTTCTAATTCAACTAAAACTTTTTTTATTAATATTTACAGAAATAAACAGCCGATTAGTTTCTACTAAATGTAAGTAACAAAAATTAAGTAAAAGCACAATATGACAGATCATGGTAAGTTTAATAGATAAATCATATTAATATATTTAGTAGTTGTACTTTTACACAACTCTGTTAGTATTTTTATAAATGAACGTAAAATTTTTTTGTTAAGTTCAAGTTTGACAACAGTTATCTAAATAATTTAGTAGTTGTATTTTTAAGGTAGTAAAATAAAAAAAAAACACTGTTACCTATATGATGTGTAATATATTAAGATTTTACATTTTATTGGTAAGATATAATATTAAGTTGTATACACAAAGCTAGGAATAATTAAATGTTGTTAAAACTGTACTTTACAAACTAAATAAAAATCTTGTTTAGTATATACTGCCTTAAGCTTTTACTTAATACTGTTATATTTCAAGTTTCTCAATTGCTGTAAAATTGCTTGTTTTGTATTTTTATATTTGCAAAAAACAATTTAAACACATTAATTAATTTACAGAGTTTAAGATCAGTTTCCAGCGTCTTGTTGCAGTTCATTACTGCTTGAGGTGAGTTTCATATTGTCAAAATTTAATTATTTTTACATATTTATGATAATTGCTTTTTTAATAAATTAAGACTATACATCATAAAGTATACAGAATTCTAATAACAGTAGGCAAACATCCAAGTATCATGTGAATTTTTAGTCCATATGAAGGGTAAAAGCAACTTTTTAACAAAAATTAAGATCAGTTTTTGTACAAAAAATAATGTATGATTTGTAAGTCACCACTTATAAAATGTAAAGTTTTAAATAATTTTAGTATACATATAAACAGTAATTTTTTACAGAAGTTAAAATTTTACTAAAGAAAACAATTTAACAGAAAACTTAAACTTTTGAAAAAAAAACATAATGTTAAATAGGTTACTGTGTGCAAATAATAAACTTGCATTTAACTATTTGTGTTTAACAACAAGTTACATTAAAGTTTTTTTAATATAATAAAATCAAAGAAACCTTAGTTTTTTCTCAATTTTTTTGTTATTAGTATCGGAAAAAAAAAATCATTTGTAAATATCCAAGTTTATATTTCAAGATAATGGTTATCAAAAACAAAACTTAAACATTTAAATTTTGTTTATTTTTAATGTAATTGAGAACTACATGTATAAATATCTACAATAGTTTTTGGCATATTTTAATGACTAAGAAAGTTAATTTGACAAACCACTTTCTTAAGTTTTTTACTTGAGTTTTATATTTTTTTGTACAAAAAGTAAATTGCTCTTACTAAGTTAATATAAATATTTTTTAAATTTAACTAACAAAGATATCTTTGTTGTGTAAAACTTACTATATAATTTAACTTACGGTAAATTAAGACACAGCTTACTTATTTTTAAGACACTTGAACTACATTTTATAACTTGATATTTGAATAAAAAAGAAAGACCAAAACTTTAACTGAACTTATCAAACAATAATAAAAACAAAAAATTTACCAAGGTTTAAGGTAAGTTGAACAATAGCTAGTATAGAATAAATTGTAATATCAGCATGTCAATTTTTACAGCTACGTGGTTGAAAATGTAAAAGATAGGATTCAAAACAAAATGGAGACACTTGTTCATAGGTTATCTGAAACAACTTATAGTAGACAATTAAAAAGGTGAGTTTTTGTAACTAAAATACCATTGGAATTCAGCTGTGCATAGTTTTAAAAATAATTGAATATTAAGGTTTAGTAACAAAAAACAATAAAATATTATTTATGTATCTCTTACAAGACAGATGAAGTAATGAGTCTTCTTATAGAGTAGTCGTTCTGGTGTTAAAACTTTTTTTAGTGCCCAATGGTTCAAGTTTTGAAAATTCAAACTCTGGCAACTCAAGATCTTATAACTCTCAACCAACAGAGCTATTGAAATTTGTAGGCTGTCTGTTTGGATTTAGAGTTGGACAATGTTTAGAAATTTTTTTCTCATTAGGTTACCCCAAAAAAGTCATCAAGATGAAAATTAAGGCAACTCAGTCCAAAATGAACCACTTGTCCTCTTTCAGCCCAAATCCTTGCCCAGTCTACTTCCACCTTCTTATATGGGTGAAAACTCAATAAATTTGGCTAAGCAAGCTTCATTAGCTGTAAATCCAACTTTAATAGTGTTTTGCTACGTGTTGTGTACAACACCAACCACCCGCTTAATGGAATTGTGAAAGATGCCACACCTACCCATGATTTAAGTAATGTAGTATACATATTAAAATATCAAAATGAGGACGTAGGTAAAACATCTCAACGTTTCCTTGTAAGGCAATAGCACCATGTCACGAAAAAGCTAAAAAGATTTGTTTTTAATGACGACGTTAAGCCAAAAGGTGAACAATCATCCATCCATAAACACCTCCTCAATAACCCTAGTTGTGCTAAGAACTAGCTAAATAGTATCTTTAAAATTCTATCCAGAGCAAGAAACTTTTACCGGCTCTCAGTTCTAGAATCACTGTTCATTAGAACTTTCTGTTCGAAAATTTATAAACAACAAGATTTATACTATTTAAAACTTTATAAATAGTGTGTTTTTAGTGTTATTGTTTTTGTTAATTGTCATATTTCGTAATGTACTTGTTATTTAAGTTTAAAGTAAAATTTTTACTATCTTAAATGTTTCTGTTTTAACAATTTTTTTTATTAATAACTTCAAATTAGCAAAGTATGACTTAGCTCTAATTTAAATCTTTTAAACAGTCTTATACACTTGAATTTTTATGACGTAACTATTTTAAGCTAGACATTTCAAAATAATTTTCCATAACTAAATTTAAACTATATTCTTATCAGTTCTTAGCAAGCTTATTCTGATGACGCCCTAAATGAAATAAATTAATAAACTTCTAAAATTAGTGACTTAAGTTTAAAATTTTTTGTTAAAACCAGTACCAAAACAAAACTATTCTTATATTATTATCAAATTTTTTATTGTGAAATATATCTTTTAACATATTGATTTTTCAATTATACTTTTAACTATTGTATTCTTATAATTAAACCAAAATGACTTTTTTTAACTTTAATTATTTGACAGCAATGACTAACAAACTACTTTGAAAACTACTTAAACATTGCTAGGTAATAAAATTTGAATACTTACTTGTGATAGATAATTTTATTTTTTAAACATTAGACTAACTAAGAAAGTTTGATTTTTAGTGAATTTAAAAATGTATTTTTATTTAAAGTTTTCTATAAGAAACTTATGAAAGTCTTAAAAATTGGTTGCTTACATTTAAAAATTTGTTTCTAATATAAAAATAAAAAAAGCAAACAGTAGCATAATTAAAAACATAAGGTTAAAAAAGTTGATTTTACCTATCCCTTTGCCCATAAGGTATTAGTTTCTTTAATGATAAATAAACTTTAATGATTGATTAAGGGCATAGGGGGGTCCATCTTGGTTTTTATAACTTGATTTTATTTTATAGAGTTTTATCTTAGCTATCAGAAATTTTTAACCGCTTAAAAAAATTCAAAGTATTTTTTGAGATATGAGCAATCAAAGTTGGTGACCTCAAATAGGTTCCTAACAGAAGGCACAAACCAAAAACGCAAAAAAATACCATTTCACTAAAAATCTATCTCATCCTTCATCTTTTAAGCAATGTTCTTCAAATTTTCACAGAAAGTGTATTATTAAATTTAAAAAGATTTAATGCAGGAATTTTTTTTATTTTGAAAAATAAAGTTTTTATTAAAAAAAAACCAACTATTTTTTGTTATTTTTATCTAACATTTTTATTTTTTAGTATTTTTGAAATTCCAACATTCAAAGTCATTTAAACTATAAAAAGAACGTTTTCTGAAAGCTTGTGGTCTCTAGCTCAAAAAATGAAGGAGAAGATAGACTTTAGTGATTTTTAAAATTTCCAAGAAAATTGACCCTAAAAAATTTGCGGTCCATACGTTTGTATTGGAAACTTTTTATGAAATCTACAATATCTCAAAAGTTTAATAAGATTTTTTAATTCTCTAAAAACTGGCTTGTAGTTTGTACTTTAAGTTTTCATATAAGATCCAATGTTATTTTTAATAATAAAAAAAGTTGGACCCACCTATGCCCTTAAGATTGTCTCAGTTACAAAATTGTTATAAGGTTTGTGTAGAACTTTTACAGCAAGTATTTTCATGTACTTAAATTTGCTACTAGTCTATTGAACTTACAGATAATAAGTGGTTTTTTCAGCTTAGTTTTTTCTTAGGTGTTTTCTGCAAAACATGATATAATTTATCAATGTAGCTCCATTTTCACTATTAAATATAAAGAGTTTTATATTTCAATATTGTTACACCTAATCCAGTCCTAATTTTTAAAGTAAATTATATAGTTTAACGTTGAATAGTCTAAGTTATTTTTTTATTTTTAAATATTCTTAAATAAACAGAGTTAGGCCTAGTTGGAAGAATGATGCATTGCTATTTTAGTTGGAAGAATGATGCATTGCTATTTTTCAAGGAGTTTTCCAGCCAACAGTATAGAAATAAGATCGATTATGATAACGAATATACATTAGAGGATATTAAAAACATTGATGACTTTCCAGAACTACTAAAGAACTATAACAATTATCAAATACTTGAAGACGGACTTCAGCTTTTAAAAGTTATTCTACCTTGCTGCAAAGCATATTTATTTCTAAAACTTTACAAGATATTGAAAAGTAACTTTGAATGTAATACTGAATAGATTTTGAAAGCAAAATAAAATTATTACTATTTAAAAGTGAGCTTTTTGTGTCAGTAATTTACAGAAAAAATAACGGAACCAACTCTAAAAAAACTTTTTTGTCTAATTTTATTTATTTTTTAGTTATAAAGGAAAAAGTTAACAAAACAAAAAAAAAATATTTGTGTTCTTAAGTAAATGGTTGTTTTAGATTAAGTTTGAATATATCTTTTAAAATCTAGAAAATTTGTTCAAAAGTATGTGATATGACCAAATATCTAAACTTTAGTACATGTTAATTCTTGTGATAATTACAACTTTTGCTCTTGTTTAATTTGTAAGTTTCAAATAATTCGTTTTAGAACAGTTTTATTTCTAATTGTATCGAACAAAATTTGACAATTTTCTACAAACCTTAGTCATTTCTTGTTTTAAAAGTTTAGATTATAATAGTTATTACTTTATTGGTCACAAAAAACATGTTTGAAACCATTTTGTACAGTTTTTTCTCAATTTTTAAATTTACAAATCTATTATTGGTTAGTTTTTAGATTTTATTTATTTTTGCTTTTATTGTTAGTTTTTGAAATTGTCTTACAAACTGTTTTAAATGAGTTCAACTTTTTTTTCTAATCCTCCACAGATTTATTTGAACCCACAATTTGAAAGTGACTATTATGAAGCTCAATTACCTTTACCTAACCAACTTGACACACGTTTGATTTTAAAGAAAACTAAAAAGACCTTTTCAAAACTCGATGTTCACAGTATTTTAAGCTTTGCTAAGTTTTATAATTTTACAATTAATGTACTGGATAATTATTCTGCCGCAAGGCTAATAAAAGTATGTTTACTGTTTAATTATAAAAAGAAACTTTCTGTTTGATAATATTACCTAATCAAGTTAAGAAAACTGCTTAAACTGAAATAACGTATTTCATAAATTTTTTTTAACATTTTTCAAATATTTGTACAATAAATGTCTACTCAGTTTGTATAAACAAAACGTTAATCTTCAAAGCCTATTTAAAAGCAAACTATCAATTTTATTAACATTTAAATTGTAAAAATCCAAAGTTCTAATTTTTGCAGGTAAGAAATTTGGTTGCTCACTACTTAGTCAACAATATCATGGACAACAAAATGTTTCGGTATTGCATGCAAGAAATCCGAGGTGTAGTAGATACTAAAAATATTAAAGTTCCATTCATGCGAGAATTGAACAAGGTTTTGAATTCTATGATGAGTTGAATTGTTATTTTTGTATTTTAAAATGTTTAGTAATATTTGTTCAAAGTTTTAAAAAGAAAAAACATAATTTTTAATTCTGACAATAGTGTACTAATACTTCTTGCAGGTTACTGATGATGATGAACACGGTGGTAATCTAAACGAAGTTGCCAAAAAAATTTACTTGGAAGCGACAAAATTAGTTAGAAACGAAAAAGATTTGCTGAAGTACATTGCCAGCAGCTACAAAGACGTTCGAAGCGCTGAATCGTTTGGTGCAGGCTGGGAATTGTTGCAGATTTCTCGCGACTTGTTAAACAAACACAAAGTAGAAGAAAGCGAGTTGATGCAAGAGTACGACAGAAACTGTGAACAAGTTTGGAAAGTGCATTCCGCGTTGATTGGAAACTTAAAGAACTGCATTGACATGGTAATAAACAAAACAAAGAACAGAATCAGTGAAAGTTTTTTGACTC
Organism: Thalia democratica; assembly: GCF_965202585.1. NCBI lineage: Eukaryota > Metazoa > Chordata > Thaliacea > Salpida > Salpidae > Thalia > Thalia democratica. The sequence continues at coordinate 7,610 of NW_028140347.1, read as the reverse complement.
TTTCCCAAGAAGAGCATGCTCAAATTTTTAAAAGCAACACTAAAGTAGCTGTTATGTCAATTAAAGCTCTTTCAGAACAGCAGTTTAAAATTTCTACAAAGCTGAGTTTCAAAGGTATTTTAAGACTGTTTAAGAAAATTTTTATCAAATATTTTAATAAAGTTTTTAAGACTCGTTTAGTACAGCAATTTTTATTCTAATAACTTAAAAGATGCAAGTTATGTTGTTGTTATTTTAGGCAAGCTAGCAGTTTTTTAAAACATAATAGTGTGTTTCAATCTTTATGTAGTCATATTTTGCTTGTATTCATGTTTTTTAAGTTATTTACACTCCTATGCTCAAAATTTTTAACGTGTCAAATGACTAAGTAAGCAACTAAGTTATCTTTTTGTTTTATCTACTTAAAACAATCAAGTTTTGACTTTTTGTTCATAAAGTGTTTTAATTTTGTTCTGTACAGAGTTAAAAGAGTTTTGCAACGGTGGGACGATTGATTCTTCTGGCAGGGGTAACGGCCAACGCAAAAAAAAATGTTAAAAGAGGCCGCCAAAATGCAAACAAAAATAAACATGCAAATACACATGTAAGTCGTTATTTAGAAAAACTAAATCACTAAAGACTGAGTTTGCTCAGTTTTCATCTGGATAAGTTTTTCATTAGTTAATACTCTAAACGTGTTATTTAAATAAAAATACATTTAGACTGCAATATCCTTTTCTTAGGTTGTGAGTTATCTAGATGCTTCTAACGCTTTTTTAGATTAAGTTTTTACTTAATGATACCTTTCGGTAGGATATTGCAATGAAATCATACATTAGAAATTTTCCAGCTTTGAACCATAAGCATATATATTTAGGTAAAGGTAAAAAAAAATAAAGTAAATTTCTAACAAGTAGTTGTTAAATACTAGAACAGTTTTTTTGTTTAAGCTGTTTTGACTTTCGTCCTATATGCTCTATATTTGCACTAATCCTAATTTCACTAGCGTTTTGCTATATTACAAGATTTTTGAAAAAGGTGCTGAATTTAATCGAGTTTTAAAATATTTTTCTTACATTGGATCCTCATAGTTACAGATCTCTTGTTATTTTTAAGTATTTGTACCTGCTTTAGATATTCCTTTAGCTAGAGTTTTTTTCTTCGTCTAATTTGTTTCTAAGACCATAGGGCGTCTAACATTGTTTTACGAAAATTAACATTAGACCTTAATGAAAGCTATAGTTATGTATTATGGGATACTTTTCACAGAAATAAAAAGTATAATAGTTTAAATATGAGATATTGTCAGTTGTGTAAAAATTTTTCGATACAAACATATAGAAGAGAATTTTTCTTTACATATTTTCTAGGAATTGTAAAATCAACTAAAAATCTATCTTCTCCTTCATTATTTCCCAATTAACCTCAAGCGTTTAGGAAATGTTCTCAATATAAAATAAATTTTACTCAATTTTACTAAAAAATCCTCTAATAGAAATGTTTGTTATTTAGTTAGAGTTAAACTGATAAATATTCAAAAAGGATTACTTAAGAATTGTAGGAGAAGAAAAATTTTGATACATTTTTTTTGCCATTTTTCTTCGGTCCTTCCATAAACAACCAATTGAACTCTCTGACTTTGTACCCTAATACCTTAATAATTTTAATTTTACAAAACGTTAAGAGCATCTGCTAGCTAAATTAAGGGCATAGGGGGGGGGGGGGGGGGGTTAAACACCTTTTTAAAAAATTTGATTTTATTTATGAAGTTTTTACTAAGCTACAAAATGCTTTTTACAGAATTAAAAAATTCTCAAAATAATTTTTTGAGATATAGCCGATCAAAGTCGGAGGCAATAGTAGATTCCTTATAGGAGGCGCAAACTAAAACGGCAAAAATAGACTAATTCACTTAAAATCTATCTTCTCCTACGTTTTTTTGAGATAACTACCTCAAACTTTTTAGGAAGTGTTCCTTGATGTATTTAAAAAATTCTGTCAGAACAAAATTATAATAAAATTAAAAGATAAAATTTTGTATAAAAAATAAACAACAAAACAGTTTTTTATGCCCTTAAATGTACTTATAATGAGATCAACTTGTAAAAAAATGCCCTATCCTCTATGGTCTTATACATTTATAAAAAATTCTAGTTATTGTAAGTTTAGAAATTTTTGTTCAAGTTTTACGAGCTTATTATAAAAAAAAAAAAGTTGCACTTTAACTTATAACTAGTGATGTACCGGACTCACTATCCGGGTCCGGCCGGATATTGCCATTTTTGTCTGATATCCGGATCCGGCCGGATTCTAATTTGAAAAAAAGTCCGGATCCGGTTCCGGCTGGATTCTAATTTGAAAAAATTGTCCGGATCCGGTTCCCGCCGGATTCTAACTTGAAAAAAGTCCGGATCCGGGTCCGGCCGGACCCGAAAATTGTGGGTCCGGTACATCACTACTTATAACCTACTTTTAATTTTCGTTTATAAAAAAAATCTTGCTCTATGTTTAACTCTTTTTATTTATAAAAACTCTGTCATTTACAGTTTAATTGGTCTTTTTAGAAGTAAGAAACTAAAATGTAAATAAAAAACTTTGAAACTACTAAAATACAGTTACTTACTTAAAATGATGAAGAAAATACATAATTATTTAAAAAACTTTTTTTTTTACAATTTGAGGTTATAGTTTTTAAAACTTTTTCAGTTTTATCACAAAATGACTGTTTTCTAGTATATTAAGTTTTTTTTTACAGAACAATGTTTTTTCTACATTTCTACTAGAAAAAGTTTATTTATAAAAATGTTATGTTATTTTCTTAGAAAATAAAGAAGTAGATAGATTTTTAGTATAACTTCCAATGTTCTAAGAAAGACTGACTATAAAATACATTTTTTTCATAAACTTGTATAATAAAAGCTAGTTAAAATACCATTGTAAATAAATATCTTAATTATTTAAATTAAAACCCTGAGTAAGAGATCTATTGTTTCAAAAAGTTTAATTCTTAATCAAATATATTTTCTAGAACACATTTGTATCGAAAATTTTTATCTAATATCAAAATCAACTGACATTTTTATTTACTAAAAAATACTTTTTTGTATATTTATTGGAACTTTCAAATAAGGGCATATAAGAATTTAAAAAATACATTTCGAATTTGTTATGGCATAAAGTTGTAGACAAAAAGCTATTATTTTTTTTTTAAATACTATGTATACATGATTATTAAAACTTGCACTTTTTATAAATAACCTATTAAGTTTTCCAAACTTAATCCGTTATATCTCAAAAGCTGCTTAGATATTGTATGAACGATAAAAAACTAACTTAAAAGTCTTAAATTTAAAATTCGAAAAAATATGTGCCCTATTTTTAAATATTAATTTCTTATCGATTGTTTTTATTATTGTTTTTTACTTATTTAGTAAATTATTATTTTTTTTTAATTTTTTACATAATTTATTTATTATTAATTAAATTTTTAAGCAAACTGCTTTTGTATAATATATTGCCCGTTTAAAAAAATATTTTTTTTCAGAAGGCTACAACCAGAAGCTTCAGTCAGCGATAAAAAGGAAGAACGCACACAACAGCTGCAAGAAGTTTTGCAATCTGTTCAAACAAAGTTGGATTTCATTGAAAAAGAAAAAATACTAAAATATTGGGCAACCCATTTCGGTTAAAGATTTACGAAATGGTTAAACACAGATTCCCTAATCATGTGAACTATGATGCAATACATGAAAATTGTGAAATTGGCATAGTATCTGAATCTGATACGGAACGTTTTCAAGATGATACTACCATTTACAGAGTAAGTTTTATGCCAGTCTATTTTTATACACGTAGTTACAGAAGTTGTAGAAAAAGTTATGCAAGCTCGAAATTCTTTGAAAAAATTCAAAAAATAAGGGACAACAAAAGATTTTTTTTTCATGTCAGCTTAGCTTGGATTTTACTTTAAAACTCACGCTACTTTAATTTTATATCTAATGAATGAAACTTAATCAATGATCAAAAAATTTTTTTTGTTATTAAGTTATATTTAAATAAATTCTGCCAAATACTGTTTTATTATATGGAACAAGGCTCTTATTTTCTTTGATTTTTATTAATTTACCTTGATTGTTTTAATTTTCAAAAAAAGCATTATTTTTTTTGATAAAAATGATGATATCTAATTAGATATTTGATTTTTCCTTGATTTTACATATTTTCCTAATTAGTATTAGACCAATTATTATTTAAATACACATTGTTTATGATAAAGTATATTTATTTTGTAACAAAGTAATTTAATTTTTAGTCTTATGTGTTTATATTTTTCGTGCTCAGCTTTATTCGTTTTGCACAAGTTGTTTTCAAACAAAAACGTAGCCTAGAGCTGTAAATTGCCCAACCCTTGTTAAATCATACACATGGGTAGTTATTATTTAGTTTAACAGAGTTTTTCGATAACAGTTTTATTTTAGAGTTTGTCAGCCACACATTTGATAGAAGATAGAACTAACAAGGAATTCAAAAATGTACATGATAAATCATTTGAAAGATTTTTGTTTTATGTTAAAAAGTCTATAAATTTTTTGATACTGACGTCTATTGTAGAAAATATTACACGAAAAAAAATTTTCGTACGAGCAAAAAATAGTCAACTTTTAGATATATCCTGTATTGACGATTTTGTGAGAGATTTTTATAAAAACGAATTTGTTGTGAACATTAGAGATGAATTGGTTAGTTTTGATTTTTAGTTTCCTAGAAATTTTTAATTGTTTTTTCTAAAAACTGTTTAATCCTACAAGTATGTTAGGAAATGTCTTGATTTTCATTTAAAGATTTGTTGACAATAAATAATTTTCTACTTAAAGTACAAGCATAAAATAAAATGTTGGTCATAAGTAGGTCTCAGTCTATCAAAAGCTTGTGATCTGATGATCTAAGCGGTATGATCAAACCTATGTTAAGGTCATAAAGGGTCCAACGTTTTTATACAAAATTAACATTGTTCTAATTTGAAAGCTTTCAGTATAACCTATTATTCAATTTTCAATGAATTTAAAAGTTTAAATCAACTTTTGAGATATTTTAGTTTTGTATAAAGTTGCTGATAAAACGTATAGACCGATTGATTTTTCAGGGACAATTTTCAATTAAAAATAACTAAAAAATCTGTGTTCCCCTCTTTTTGTAGCTAGAAACTTTAAAATTTCCGAAAGTATTCTTGTAGTTTAAAAAACTTTCAATGTTGGCAATTGAAAAATATAAATAATGTAAGTTTTAGTTGGAAAAAACTAGGCTTTTTTTAATTAAGTTTAAATTTCAAAATTTAAAAAAAGATTAGTAATAAATATCTTTACTGATGAAGTTTTATTAACAAACGAATTACAAGAATGATCAAACCTGAAACAAAACATAATGAGTATGTATATATATATATATATATATATTAACATAAATCTAAATTTATGACTAGGAAAATACTTTTTCATCTCCCCTCAGATTTTATCTACAAAGGAGATAAAACTATACATTTACCTAGCAAAATAAAATTGTTTTAAAATAATTTGTATACTCAATTACAGTCTTGAGTTCTAAAAATCAACAAAGTTAAACTTGAAATTAACAAAAACACTGAAATGTTACAATAAACTGAGTTTACTTTTGGCTTTGAAAGTTTTATAACAAATTAACTTAAAAGAAATCACATTTAAACTACTATTTTGGAAACTTAAATAACACTACTATTTTAGCTTGGCGATCTAGTAATTTAACATGAAAAGCAGCTTAAATAGTTAACTCAACAAAAACATTAACATAAGCTACCTTTTAAACAAGTTTATGGGTTGGGTACCGCTTTTGTCGTCGTAAATCCTTCTCCACGTTCTTACACGACCAGAACGACGCAGCTTATTCTTTGGTGACACTACATTGTCAACGAAATCTCTTTCAGGAAACTAAGGTTTATTATAAGGATCCAAACAGGAAAACAAAGCATTTTTCTACTTTAGAGAATCGGCATGCAACCATACACAGGGTTGCCGAAAAATCTGGAAATCCAGGAATCTGAGAAATTTTGAAAAAAAAATAGGAAAAACCTGGAGTTTTGAACAAAAATCACTAAAAAACCTAGAATTTTTAACATTATAACTAGTAAAACTTCGATTTGACCCAAAAAATCTATCATATAAATAAAAAAAAATTGTCATCATCAAATTTTTATTTATTTATTAACACATTTAAAATAGCTTTACAGTATCTTTCAATGTTTTTTTTTACTATTTAACACAGTTTCCTACCTTAAACTTAATTTTAGACTAAAAATAAACCCAAAATTGTAACTTATGAAAGCCTTAAGAAAGTTTGCCAAAAACATTTGGCAACCCTGCATGCAATTTGATACCTCAGGTGAAAGGAATGTAGCTGGTTTCGTGTTCCAAATCTTGCTATAGTTATCTCCAGCATTGTCATGTATTACCTTCCAGAAGCACAGAACATCATCATTTTCCTAGAAATCCCTTTTTTCATCATTACCCGAAAAGACAAACTTCTGCAGAAGTATGTTAGCTTTTCTTAGATAAGGGATACTGCTTTGAGAATTGCAACTAGGAGGGTTAATTTTCCTTAAAAAGTAACGATTTGGAACAATCAAGCGACCTGATCCATCAACCATAGCAACATATTGGTGATAGTCTTTTATTTTTTTACTAAGTCTTTTTTCTCCCACTTGTTTGTCATAATTAAGACCTGTTTTATTTTGTATATGACATGATCACCACAATTCAGTCGTGGCAATGATTTTGTGTGCTCACTTAAGTTTTAGAGTGACTTAACATAACAAGACCTAAGAGCTATTTCATTTTTACTCCATGCGTCACGCCACATTTTTGAGATCTGCGGGATATTGTAAGTCATAACACTCTTTTTCATGTATGGTAATGATTCCCTTTAAATTTCGTCCCTAAAGGATATGTACAAGAAATAGTTTGCATCCCGGATCAGGCGTATTTCTCTGCGTAAGTAAAGCTTGTACCATTCTGTTGTTATCTAGTTCACTATTTGGACTAAAGTTTTCCATTAATAATTGCTTAGTGGCCTTTACTGCTAGTATTGCTCTACTGTTTGACATAGGATGACATGTAGATGACATACTATGGTGTATACCCAATCGGTTTCGAAAATCTTTACTATTTTTTGCATAAAACTCTGTACCACCACCTGAAGATGTTACATTTGGACCAACAAAAGAAGAAAATATCATACAAAGCTTTACATAGTCCTTTTGAACAAAACTCCTTTGTACCTAATTTGATTTTTAGTTGTTCTGACCAAACTGAAAGTCTGTCAGCAGTTACCAAATAATACCAAACAACAAAAATAATACAAAATAAAACCCTTTAAAATGAAAAGATGTTTGTCACAGCGCTGGTACAATTGACGACTCTTTCTGACTTCGTCATCTCTGTGCTTTTTTAAACATTGCCCATTTTTGCAGAAATGTTTTCCATACAAAAATAATTACAGTCTCTTAATCATTACAGTTTCTCCCTTTTCGAGGACGGTCCATCTTTGGATGCTATAGTTTTAAATGACTTGCACTAATGTGGACATTCTTATGTATATTTAGC
>NW_028140346.1:0-29125 GCF_965202585.1 Thalia democratica | reverse complement strand
CACCCATACTAATAAAACTGTAAATACTTTGATTCCTTATGTACTTTACTATTTAAAAGGAGTTTTTCAACTTTTTCCTTTCAAAACATACTTTAAGTTTTACAATTTTTTTTACAACAAATGTGAAAGATAACAGTTTTAAAATGACAACCAAACAAATTGGTTTCTAGTTTTCTATAAAGTAAGGTATGAAGGCATTTTTTCGTTTGAAAATAATATTAAAAAGGTTAATTTATTTCTCAACTCCCGAGACAAAAAAAATGTTAACTGAAGCGAGTGAGAATTTTTTTGTGCGCTAAAACAGGTATTTTATTCATAACTCTCTAAATATTATTTTAAGTTTATTTTCAATCATCGATATTTGATCTGATTGAGAAACAAACATTAAAGCATTTGTAATAATTGTATTGAGAATCTAAAAATTCAGAATTATCATTTAAGGATTTAGAGCAAAGTAAAATTTTAATTCTCAGACAATAAGTTACTAAATGAAGTGATAATTTGTTGTCGATTTTAAACAACGTATAAATGCCTGTATGACATTACCGAGTAAAAACGTATAATTACCTCAAGCTAACAAAAGATTCGATCCCAAAACAATTTCTTCGGTAAAGTGAGACGTTATAAAATAGTATATATATATATATATATACATGTGTTTTTAATAAGACTAAGTCGTCAAGATGTCTCAATTCGTGGATGATGCTCAAATTTTTTATAGCTTAAGTTGTACTATTTCCTTTTTTTTTTATATAGCTTATATTAAATTTTACTATTAATATTTCAAATTGTATGAGTAATAAATATTCAAACTTTAGCTTTAATATGCTTTCACTTAAAAGTCTAAAAAACTACAACATTTTTATTCTTGATAAAACTTATAAATTCTCTTAAAAATAAATATAAATTTAATGAAGTGAGCATTTGTGGCGCACAAGAGTGTTAATTTTTATTAACAAATAAACATTTATTTTTATAGAAAAAAATATTTTCAACAGTGAAACTAAACTTTCTAAATAAAACTTTTTTAGTTTTACACAATGAAGAATAATACTTTGCTGAGCAAAAATATTAAAACAGTTTTATAATTTAAATACAAACAAGAAAAGTTTGTAAAATTGTCAGTGCTTCTTATAGAAAAATTTCAAAATATTTTTTTTTGTTACAGTGGTTTAACATGTTGTTAATTTTGTTGATTCCTTAAGTCGAATAAAAAAGATTTAACCAAAAAAACTTAAGAAAATAAAATTAAAACTTAAAAGTTAAAAATTAAACAAATAAATTAATAACTGAAAAAGTTTTCAATTTATAAAGTGTTGTTAAAAGTAATCATGTCTTTTGTCATCATAAACTATTGTTAATTAATTTATTGCTATGTTATGTGTATTTAATTTACTTTGATTTTATATCAAATTTATTAGACATTAAGATTGTTTGAATATAAAAATCTTGAAAACTTAACATTAATAAAAGTATTTTTTCTGTTAAAAATCTGTCTTAGCAATCTAAAATAAAAATAAAAACTCAATTAGCTTAAATAAGCAACAAATTAATTAAAAATTTTTATGCATAAACACCAGCTTTGGCTTGAATCATTTATTTTTGTTTCAACTCTATATTGTTTATTCATATAAGTAAAAAAAACTAAAACATTTGCCTCATTTTGCAGTTTAAATATTTGTGTAATACTTACAATTTAAATTAGTTCAAACAGTTTTAGCACTTTTTGGCTAAAACTTTTTAGCCTTCTCAAATGAAGGTATACAAGTGTATTTTTGTTATTAAAGTGTTCGAATTTATAAAAACAACTTTCTTTGAAGCATCATTAAGTCAACAACAATTATACATGAACTTAGAACTTTTCAATATATTTACTTCTTCTGTTTTGTTTACTTTACTTTGATAGACATTTTAAGAGGAAAATATATCAAATTAAAAAATTTAAAACACATCATAGTATACTGTTTATAGATAATAAAAACATGTAAAACAAAATTAATAAAGAAATTGAAAACACTTCATTTTTTATATTAGTTTAACATGTTTTAACAATTAAAAGTTGTTACTTTAAACTAGATCAACTTCAACTGAGAAAAAGTTGTTGTTATAAATGATATGAATTTTAAAAAAATGTCACAACTATAGAACAATACTATATACAATGAATTTAAATTGCTGCAGTTTTTTATATAAATCTCATAAAAGTTTGACATAAACCTTAAAATACTTATTAAAATAAAAAAAAATTGAAACTTGGAATTTGAACTTTATTAATACGTTTACTTCTTCTATTTTGTTAATTAAAGTTAAACAAAAGCAATCGAACTTGGAAATTGAACTTTATTAATATCTTTACTTTTGTTACTTAGTTTTAATAAAGTTTAATAAAAACAATCGTACTTGGAATTTGGATTTTATTAATATGTTTACTTCTTCTATTTTGTTTATTAAAGTTAAACAAAAGCAATCGTACTTGAAATTTGAACTTTATTAATATGTTTACTTCTTCTATTTTGTTTATTAAAGTTAAACAAAAGCAATCGAACTTGGAATTTGAACTTTATTAATATCTTTACTTCTTCTATTTTGTTTATTAAAGTTAAACAAAAGCAATCGAACTTGGAATATGGGTTTTTCAATATGTTTACTTCTTCTATTTTGTTTATTAAAGTTAAACAAAAGCAATCGAACTTGGAATTTGGATTTTTAATATGTTTACTTCTTCTATTTTGTTTATTAAAGTTAAACAAAAGCAATCGAACTTGGAATTTGGATTTTTTTAATATGTTTACTTCTTCTATTTTTGTTTATTAAAGTTAAAAAAAAAGCAATCGAACTTGGAATATGGATTTTTTAATATGTTTACTTCTTCTATTTTGTTAATTAAAGTTAAAAAAAAGCAATCGAACTTGGAATATGGATTTTTTAATATGTTTACTTCTTCTATTTTGTTAATTAAAGTCAAAAAAAAGCAATCGAACTTGGAATTTGAACTTTATAAGAATATGTTTACTTCTTCTATTTTGTTTATTAAAGTTAAACAAAAGCAATCGAACTTGGAATATGGATTTTTTAATATGTTTACTTCTTCTATTTTGTTAATTAAAGTTAAAAAAAAGCAATCGAACTTGGAATTTGAACTTTATTAATATGTTTATTTCTTCTATTTTGTTTATTAAAGTTAAAAAAAAGCAATCGAACTTGGAATATGGGTTTTTTAATATGTTTACTTCTTCTATTTTGTTTATTAAAGTTAAACAAAAGCAATCGAACTTGGAATTTGAACTTTATTAATATGTTTATTTCTTCTATATCGTTTATTAAAGTTAAACAAAACCAATCAAACTTCGAATTTGTACTTTATTAATATGTTTACTTCTTCTATTTTGTTTATTAAAGTTAAACAAAAGCAATCGAACTTGGAATTTGGATTTTTTAATATGTTTACTTCTTCTATTTTGTTTATTAAAGTTGAACAAAAGCAATCGAACTTGGAATTTGAACTTTATTAATATGTTTATTTCTTCTATTTTGTTTATTAAAGTTAAACAAAAGCAATCGAACTTGGAATATGGACTTTATTAATATGTTTACTTTTGTTATTTTATTTATTAAAGTTAAACAAAAACAATCGTACTTGGAATTTGAACTTTATTAATATGCTGTTTCAGGAGAAAAATATCAGTTGCACATTATTAACTATTTAAGTTCAGAGTCATTTTATGTCCAAAAATATAATTTAACGCATAGTTCGGAGTTCCATATATTGTAAAAAAATTTTTTTTTTGTATATGTTGAAATTAAACTTAAATAAAAGTTTTGGAAAATAAGTGTTTTCTACTACTTAAAGAAAATTTAGTGTTTAATAATTTGTTTTTAAGTTTATATAGTTTCTCTAAAACAAGATTTCGATAATAACTTAAAACAGTATTTTTAGTTTCGTTATCTCACTCTATATTTTATCATAGATCTCTTATAGTAATAGTATATTAATTACTTGTGTTGTTAAATTTTCTTTCGAGGTTAAAAATTATCACGTTATAATGTTATTGTCTTACAAATATTTTTTTATACAAATAAAAACATTCTGATTCATGAAAGTAAATAAAAGTAGATAACTAAATTGATTTAATTGATTTTTTAAGCTCTAACAAAATACAGTTATATTTAGTTTGTAAGTTAGTGTGTTTAAATACATGCTACTTTTTGAAAAATTAAAGTTAGCACTTAAGTGTTACCTTTCACTTTACTGCTAAATTTGATTTTGATCAATAAACAAAATGGTTACATGTTCTTTGTATTTAAAAACCTTTTAAGTTTTAAAAAGTATATAGAAATAAAGTTTATAAAACTAGTAGGTTATCACTAGTTAGTTTTTTTTATAAAATGTTTGTATAAACTCTAAGTCGATAAAATCAATAAGACTTTAATGAAAAAATATTTTTTTACAGAGCTGTTAATGGTGTTAATGAAAACTGTAACTTTTTTATTATTCTAAAAATTGAAAACTAAAATAAAAACTAAAGAAAAATTTACAAATTATAGGTTTTTATACAGAATTTGAATATAATGGTATAAAATTACAAAAACTTAAACACTAACAAACTTAATAAAATTTATATCAAAATCACAATATTGCTAGTTATTAGCAACAGCTATTAATTAAAGTTAAAAAAGCAATTAAATAAAAAATTTAATTTAAATTTAATTAAATAAATGTATGAAAAACACTTGCACTGCTAACAAAGCATAAAAGTTTTATTTACCTTATTTTAAATTTTTGCTTGATATAGTGTTAAGACTTTAGTGAGAATTACAATGGTTATGAAATGTTAGAAATTTGTAATTCTGTAATTTGTAATAAAAAAGTATTAAATTTGAATTATGGCAAGCAATCCGGTATTCTTTGAATACAAACATAAAAGTAATTTATAGTTAAAAGAAAAGTTAACTAGTTTTAACAAGTCTTTGTATGTTGTTAAGCATAACTACATTATTAAGAGAAAATAAAATATTTTTATATAAACTTAACTTTTAATCATTCACAATTTGAAATATTGCAAAAAATTAGACAATCTAATTAAAACAGAAGCTTTAAAGTGACTTTTAAAAATGTTAAAAAACCACAAACACTCAATTATAATTTGAATATTTTTGATAAAGCAATTTATGTTTGAACTATAATTTAGTATTTCTTCAAGTTGTACTATTTCAAGCTGCCTAAAAGCAGTTTTAAACATTAATCAAAAAATAATTACTTAAAATTGTTTTTTTTTCAAAGAAATAAATAAAACTTGTTTTATTTTAATTTCTTATTCAAAAAATTAAAATAAGTTTCTATGAATAGTTTGAAATTTTAAATAAGCTGTCTAACAAAAACTTAATAAAACAAAAATTAAGTTAAAAACTAAGTTGCTATTATCAACAGTGTTTATATTAGTTAGATAAACTTTTTATTTTGAATGTTAAAGCATACTTTTCTAAAATAAATTTAACAACTTTTAGTTTGATAAATATAAAATGCTTTCTTTTAAAGTTTCTAAGTTTCTTCTAGAGTATTTAATGCTTAATAGGAAGTTGTTAAAAAAATTAGTAAAGTTATCCTATTACTATATTATAGTCATAGTAAACATTGTGAGTTTAGAAAGTTGTAAAAAAAATAATGATAAACTTTCAACTGGTTAATTCTATGAAACAAAAACATTTATTTACAGTTAATATTATGTTATGTATTAAACCCAAAGCTATTATAAAAGCATATTATTTTGCTGCACAAACATATTTGTTAAAAGTTTTACAGAAAACTATAAACGTATTTTAATTTCAGCAAATGCTCTAAAACTAACAAGTAGAAGTATCAGGAAAACACATTTTATTTAATCTTTAAGTTAAAAGAAGTTTTTACGTTAGTTGTAAAATAAATAAAATTATCTATAGTTTAAGTGAAATAATATGATATTTTATACCTTAAATATAACTAGTTAAAAGTGTTTATTTTAGTTTAATTTCTTTTTTGTTTTCTATAGAGAAACTTCAAGAGTAAATTAGACATTAGGTTTAAAATATTGTATTTATGTGCTTATACAAATGTACAAAATAGAATAGTTAACACAAACTAAGTCGTACATAAGACTAAGAAATAGATGTTTAATTTTATCTGAATAATAATTTTTTTCAGTTTTGTATTTATCATTAGATTTTGGGACTGCAATATCTGCAGTGATACAAAAACTATATTTCAAGAATATCATTATTATGTATGTAATAAAATAAAAACTTCATTTATACAGATGTTCAATTAATCAAAAACTATTTTACTTAACATAGATAAATAATAAAACTAATTTTAAAGGTTGTTTACTTGAATTATAACAAAATTAAACATTTTTATAAAACTTAGTTGTTTATGTGAAACAGTACGTTTTACCTTTTTAACCTTTGTTTAGTCTTTTGAATCTATATACTATTGTATTTTATATAGTTTAATAACTTATCTAAGTAGATTAATAAAACTTACTGTTCTTTTAAATTTTTCTAACTTTTAAATTTTATTGTTTTTCGTAGTTGGATATTTTTTGTAAATAAGTAAACAAGTTCAAAGTTTAAAGTATTAATTGTTGTTTTTAACTAACATTTAATTTTAACATTATAGCATTCTAAATGCTTTAAATGCTAGAATTGTAATAAGCTTTACTAATAACTTAAGCAAATTCAAAGTATAATGATTAATTTTAATTTTAATTTTTTACTTAGCTTTGTTGAATATTTTTTATTTCTTAAATTGCAACTCATGTAAATCATGAATTTTAAGTTGTTTCAAAGTTTTAAATTATAAAATTTAAACAGAGTTCTAAAAACTTACATAAAAGTTCATTTAGCATAATATGTTCATACAAATATGCATACAAAGTTTAATAATTTTACTTTTAATTGTTGATTTACCTCAACTGACTGATTATTGAACTGACCTTTGAAAAAATTTTAAGTCTAGATGATAATGTTAAAAGCAATTTCATGCTTAAAATAATTAATAATAAGTTCCATATAAAACTCATGTTTATACAATTAAAAAATAAAAACTATTAACTCATAAACTACTTAAAGCCATGTTAAATTTTATTATAAAATAGTCTAAGTTATTAAGTTTCAAAGTTGAAGTTTTGTGCAAAGAGAAACTAAGGTTGAAAAAGTTAGTTAGACATACGCACAAACAATAAAGTTCTGTCTAATAATGTAAGTTAAATAATAAGTAATAAAAGGTTGCTTAAAAAAATACAAAAAGTTGTTACAATTTTCATGTGTAAAACTTAAACAAAACTTTTTTTAACTGGTGTGGTATAAATTGTTATTATTTTATATAAGTAGTTTTATTCTATGGTAAAATAATACCAATTTACTTAGTGTAGTATTATATAGCCAAATTTTACCTGTTTAAAAAAGAGAGAATAATGTTAAGGTTTTATTTTAATTTAAATAATTATTTTAAGTGAATTTGTATAGTAACATTTCAATGCGGTCTACTTTTAATCATCTTAAAAAAAAAGAAATACTGAGAAATTTTGAAATATTTTGGTTTTGATGTCTCGCAGACATACTATTTCTAATAGTAAAAACGTATATTTTGTTATCGCTTATAATTAATAAAAAAGTTTAAAATAAATTTATTTCTTTGATTACGTTGCTTAAAAATAACAAAAAATTGTTGTAATTTTCATGTGTAAGATTACAACAAAACTTGTTATTCACTTGGTGTGGTATAGATTATGATTATATTGTATTAATAGTTTTATTCTATGGTTAAATATATTAATAAATTATCAATTATAAAATCAAACTATAAAAATCAATTTATTTAGTGTAGTATTATATAGCCAAACTTCACCTGTTTTAAAAAAGAGAGAAAAATGTTAAGGTTTTATTTTAATTTAAATAATTATTTTAAGTGAAATTGTTTAATACATAAATATGGACACATTTTATACCATCATTTAAAAACTAAATATAATGATTTTTTTTTGATATTAATTTTTAGCAAATTTTTCATGTTTAATAGTAGTAAAGGCTGTTTTATATTTTTATGAAATGAATAAAAAAGTTTTAGTTGTTTTTAATTTTAAACTTTAAGCAACTTTAAGCACAAAACTTAATTATAAATTAAAAAGCTTTAGAATAAGTCTTAAAATAGTTTCAAAAATGTTCTAAACGTTTGAGTTAAACACTATTAACATTTTACGCTTTTTGTTATGCGGGTAACTTTTTTTAAATATTTTAATCAACTTATAAATGTTAAAAAATTTCAGATTATTGTGCAAAACAAAATTAATTTATTCTAAAAAGTCTTAGGAATTTTATATTACAAAATTTTGTCATTTGCAGTGAAATGCAAAACAATTATATTAAATATTAAATATAATAATTTAAATTGAACAATTCAAAAACATAAATATGATAATTTATTTAAAAAATATATATCTTTAGTAATAAAACAAGTATTTTTCTTGACTTTTTTTCTTTTATATCTTTTTACTATGTTTTAATTTTACGTCAAAAATATAAGAAACACAAACTCTTGGTTCAACTACTAACATATTGCTAGTGTTTTATTATATTAGTTATTTTCGAATTCCGTGAACATATTAAGTTGGTATTTTTTAGCCTTATTTATTGAAGGCATATAAAGTTTACAATTTTGTTTTATTGAAGTAATCTATATATAATTATTATTATTTAGTTTTTCAGTATACATTAACTACAGAGCTACACAATATCGCAATTTTAATATTAAAATAACAATTAAAAAGAGGTAGCTTATATCAAGTATACTCTTTCCATTGTATCAATGTTGGTTAAAAGTTTTACAGAAAACTATAAATGTATTTTAGTTTCAAAAAATGTTATAGAAATTACAAGTAGAGGTAACAAACATTTTATATAAATACACGTTTTGTTTCATCTTTAGAGTAAAAGAAGATTTAAAGTTTTTTGTAAAATAAACTATTAAATGTATCTATAGTTTAAATGAAATAAAATAATATTTTGAACTTGAAATATTAGAAGTAAAAAAAATGTTTAACTTACTTTAATATAATTTGTTTTCGATAAAGAAACTTCAACTGTAAGTTAGACATTAGGTTAAAATTATTGTATTTATGTGTTTATACAAGCGTACAAAATAAAATAAAGAACACAAACTAAGTCTTACATTAAACTAATAAAAAGATCTTTGTTTTCATCTTAATAACCATATTTTTCGGTTTCGTATTCATCAATCGATTTTAGAACTGCAGAATTTGCAGTGATACTTAACAAAAAACAATATTCAAATATAATCATTAAAAAGAAATAAATTTAAAGAAATAAAGTTTAGTTTACTTAAGATAGCTAAATGATAAAGTTGTTTTTACAGATTTGTTTACCTAGTTAAATAAAAAATGCATTACATTATTTTACGTAATTGTTGATGTATAATAGTACGTGTTACCTTTTACACTTTTGTTTTTAATTTTTTTTTATACCATTATATTTTATATAGTTTAAAAATTGTTTTCAGTAGATTAACAAAACTTATAAATCTTTTACGCTTTCCTATTTTTTAACTTTATAGCTTATTGTGATACAATAAATTAATTAAATAAGTAAACAAGTTCAAAGTCCAAAGTTATAATTGTTGTTTTTAACAGACATTAAACTTTTATATAATAACTTTTTATATGCTTTTATGCTAGTGTTTCAAAAGATTTACTGAAAATTTGAACAAATTCAAAGCTTTAAATTCAATTTGTTTTTATTTTTACTTAACTTTTTCTGAATTTTTTTTTGTTAATTTGCGTAGTTTTTCAAATAAAAAAAGGAAGATAAACATTTTTAATTAAATATGCTAACATAGACAACTTTACCAATATGAAGTTGAGTAACTCTTTTAATAAAAAATATTTAAAAAGTAAACACAACTTAGATTAATTTTACTCCCTACTTTAGCACTAAAGTCTTAATATTTTTACAAAGTGTGAATATGAAATCTAATGCGTTAAGAAAGTAATAAATTATCAAATATTATTTTCAAACAACCTGGTAGTAAAAAGTAAAATTTTAGTCTGGAAAACAACTTATTCATTAATCCAACATTTGTTATTAAAAATTTTAAACATTCGAAATGCTTTTATACTACATAGTCAACACTAACTTTTAATAATTTTTTATTATGTTTTTAAACATTCATAGTTTTTTTTTTGTGGTTATAAGTTATATCAATATTACTTTATTATTATTTTTCTAGTCACAATTTTAGTAAAATATTTTTACTTTATACCAAATAAAGCTAACATATTTCTATATTACTAAAGTAATTATTTTATACTTAATAATGTGCTTCTACAATTATAACATTTGAAAACAAACATTAGAATAACTTATAAATAATCACACAAGTATAAATGAATAAAAATGTAATATTTAAATTTTCAAAGATGTGTACAAGCACATTGATTATTTTTTAACTTTTAGCGTTTATTATGATGAAACATATTATGCTGATAGAAACTAAACGTTTTAATTATATATAAAATTTAAGTTTTTCGTTTAATTGGGGTTTGCTCTCAAGTTACATACTTTAAAATAATTTGTACAATTTATCAAATATTGTTAAAACATATTTATTACAATTATAATATCTTAAGTATATAAACAGTCTATAATATACTTAATAAACTGGAACAGGACATTTTCCACCTGCGATCAAATCCCACCCAGTTAAATCCGTGAACCGCTTACTAACCAAGAGTAAGTGTTAGGGGTAACAGTGATAGCAAGAAATATAACAAAAATAATTAAAAATAAATGAATAAATAAAGAAAACAGAATTGAGTGGGAATTGTGCGCGGGTGGGATTGAACGGTTTAGAAATGATCGCGGTTGGGAATTGTCAGTTATACCATTATTTTTTGCATGTTTGACGAAATACAAATTGAAGTTTTACAAATACTGAAAAAAAATTATTACTTTAAAGAATTTATATTTTTAAATTGTACTTAATTATGTATAAAGCGACTAATTATTTACTTTAAGTATTAGTCAGTAAAAAAAAAATCATCACTGGTCAAAGTTTATCTATCAATATTAATCACAGATCCTTTATTTAATACAAAAAAGCTAAACTAATAGCCCTTAAATAGCTGTCTAATTGAAACAATAACCAGAACACTTTAGTTGCAAAGCTTTTGTCCTTTATTAGACATTTTCTAATAAATGTCAAATAACAAAATGTCTAATAAAGGACGAAAGCTTTGCAACTAAAGTGTTCTGGTTATTGTTTCAATTAGACAGCTATTTAAGGGCTATTAGTTTAGCTTTTTTGTATTTGAAAATTTAAGTATAGCTTTGTCTGAAACAATAGTTAATTGGAGTTGTTTTTTGACCCCGGATTACGGCTTACCTGTTTTCTTAATCCTTTTGTTAATTATTAAAAGTAAAATATTAGAAGTTTTTAATCTTATTTATAATATGGTAATGAACAACTATATATTAAAACTATTTTTTAGATTTAACTATATAGACAAACACCATGTTTTATTTAATAATTTATTTAATAATTAAGTTAAAAAAACTGCTTTTCAGCAGTCAAAAAAAATCCGCTCAACAATGAAGACAGTATTTTTGAATTATTATGAAAAAATACTTTTGATTTTTAACTTGTGAGCTACATGTTGTGGTTAAATGCAGAAATTTGTTTTTTTCCCGGTTTTTTTTTAACCATAGCTAAACTAAAATGTTAAAAAAAAGAATTTTACTAGGTTTCTCAAATAAAAAGTAGTTCGTATACATCAACCTAACTTTAACTTTACATGTAGTAAGTATCTTAAGACTTGAGTTTTAAATTTCAATGAAATAAATCTAACACTTGATTCAAAACAATAAAGTGTTATAACAGTGCTGACTTTAATAAGTAATTTAATTTAAATTTATTCTTAGTTAGGGTTTTTGAAAAATATTGTTTATTTTAACATGAAACAAGTACGAATAATAAAATAGTTTAACGTGAGTGCGAAATTATGATTTAATTTTTGCATCTAAACAAAATTACACACCGCTCTCTTATGGATTCTTATATAAAAATGATTAATATATATATACTTATTTAAGTATCTAGTAATTAAACAAAGTTAAGTTTTGATAATTTCTTTATCCGTATTAAAGTCACCCGCAATACTTCTACGTTTTAACAAAAAGGGTAAATTAAATGACTCATATTAATGTAAAATTTGATTTGAAAAGGTTGATGTTTGTTATTTGACGGCAATTGAAAAAATTAAATCGTAGTTCGTATAGTAAAATAATGCAATTTAAATGGAAAATCAGGCTTAGCATCATGTATCCAACTTGAATAAAGCATTATAGACTAAATATACTTTGAAATGTAAATAAAGTAAGTTTGTTTTTACTAATTTATATTTAGTTGCTATAAGTATAAAAAATATTAAATATTAAGATATTTGCTTGTTATTTAAACTTGTTAAATGATTTAAAATTTTCAAGTGTTAGTCAATACATGCAACTAACTATGCAAGTAAAATATTAAATTACTTTTAAGTATCATTTGTATATTACTAAAATTGTTCTTACTTGAGAAAATTTTGTATAACAATTACTTGTTTTATTAGTTTTAGGTTAACTTAAATGCTTTTTTTTCGTTTAATAATTGTAGTTTTAGTAAATTTTGTTCTTGGATTTATTTTATAATAATTGTATATAAACTTTTAAGCAAAAGCTTATTTTCTTTCAAAAAGCTCATTTCTATTATGAAAGAAAAAAACATTAATCACCTTTAGTAAAGAATAAAAACATACAGATTAAGAAGTAAAAAAAGTTTTTTTTTCTTTAAAAGCTACTTACTTGAAGTTATAAAGAAACAATTTAAGAAGTCCCATGATAAATTTTTATAGTTTAAGTATGATTAGTTAAATAGCATTACTAAATAAATTGTTAATATAAGAAACTAATGTTTGTATTTTTTGTATTAGCATTATTACATAGTCATATATTTTTTAAAGAATAGTCTATGGCTTAAAATTTAAACAAACTTTATAAACTTTAATTTTGTTGTTTTAATATATCTATTTGATTGTTAATTGTTTTCGACTTTATTTAAGTTGTTATTTATTAGTGATTTACTGTAATAAGTTTTGTAAAACTGCATTAAAACAGTTCAAAAAATCTTGGTCGTGGCCATGACATTTTCGAATATTTTCACAAAAAGCTAGTGAGTTTATATTATGCTATATGTTGTGGGTAGAGATAACTCATTCAGTTTTATTTGATTTAAAATAACCATGAGCGTTTATTAACACTTAAATTTTAGAAATCGATTTAATTGAAGATTTATATTTATCAAAGCTTTAACTAAAAAGTCCAAACATTTTTAAGTTGGAACTCCATTGATAATGTTTCTCGTTACTCAAATAATATTTGTACAAAAGTTTTGGGTAATATTTAGTTACAAACTTCTTGAAACTTTAGTTTATTGTCGAAGACTGTCTAAAATACAATATGATTAAGTTACTAAGTGTTTTACTTCTAGTTTTTACTTCTAATACTTATACCTATTAGCTTAAAAAGGAAAACTTATATATATATATAATATTTTGAATCTGATGAGTGAGTTCTTCGAGTTTTGCATCTTTAAATAAACCTTTTTATATATTTATATATATATATGTATAGTCGAAAATGTAAAATAAAGAATTGTTTATCTTTAAGGTATGAAATTGTATAGGAATATCTTTTAAATAAAACTTAGACTGTTTCTGAAAAATAATTTTTAAACGTGTTTATTATAACTAACTTCTATACTTTGTATGTTTATTGAGTTATAAAGTAAAATACTCATTACACATAGTGTTAACAAATATAACTGTTTATAAATTTCTAAATACGAAGTCTAATTAAGAAAGGTTAGCTTATATTATTTTATTATTATTTTTTATAACTTAACACGAGTACCAAAATCAATACATTTCATAGTTTCTAAATAAACTTTTGTTTCTAAAAATAAAAACCTAGTTAGCTTCAACATTTTGTAAACATAGAAAAATTACTTTTTTAATATTTTGCAACAATTTAAAGATTTGTTCTATGACTTACTGTTATAAAAGATAAAACAAAACATTACGTAAACTGGTATAATTTCTTAAACTAAAGTATTCATTTAGTCTAAACCAAATATTTTTTAGTGAATAAAAAAAAAAAGTAACCTTAGTTAGTAATCATGTTTATAAGAAAGCTCAAAGTCTAAGTTTTAAACATTGTTTTTTTTAACGTAACATGAAAAATATTAACATTCATATCACAACCTTTGAATTGTCATTATTTAGTTATACTTTAAAATAAAATTTTGCTTATTGTATAAAGTATAAACAAACTACTAATAGATAATTTTTACCAAGGATTAATAATAAGTTTATAATTCATCTTACAATTATATTTATCCATTTTAATTGCAATGAAAATGTTTGCAAAAATATATTTTTATAAGTTTAATATAACAAAGTTTTTTCAATTCGAAATTAATAACTGTAATGATTAACTTTGATTTTAACTAATTTTAACACAAATCAAAACTATTAAACTTGATTTATTAAGAAAGTTAAAGTATTTAAATAAAACTTTATTCGTATAAATGAAAATGTAAGCACTTTGGCTTTTAATGTACTTTGATATTTACAGTGCATTTTTATTTTTTTTTCAATAGCTATATTATTATTTAACAACTTCGGTTTTAACCACTTTGAAAGATTTCAGTTTTAAAATGACGGCCATATAAAATAACTCAATTAACTTAAGCTGCAGTTTCAGCTTACTGTTCATACTGTTCATAGAGACTAAAAACAGATGATACTAATTAATCAAAATGCACAGTGATGCAAAAAAAAAAATTATAAATTTATATTTTTCAAATGTTTAAAATTAGCTGTTTTTAAATTTTCA
Organism: Thalia democratica; assembly: GCF_965202585.1. NCBI lineage: Eukaryota > Metazoa > Chordata > Thaliacea > Salpida > Salpidae > Thalia > Thalia democratica. The sequence goes on along the minus strand of NW_028140346.1, from coordinate 14,146 downwards.
GTATATATCTAGATATAAAATTAGTAAACTAAGTAAGTAAATATGTTTCACATTAATTGAGCATTTAAAAATTCAAAATTAATGTCCATTCTACTTCCGCTTGAGATATATATAAATTCAAAAATATCGTAAGGTTGAGTGTAAAACTAAATAAAAATTTTCAGAAAATGAATTACTAAACGAAGCATGTGTTTGTTGTACGCTTTCAAGAAAACAAGTATTTAAACGGTTTTACAAAGTAAAAATTTAGAACAAGCTCAGGTTAACAAAAGGATTGATCCAAATTCGATCATCAGCCTACAGTAGACTGTTACCCAATTTTTTAGTTGCGGTTGACTGATGAGTTTCAATAAGAGCAAAACCAGGAATCTATTCTTACTGAAAGCTTGGTATCATCAAACCTTTATGTTACTAATATGGATTCGATCATCCGAACACTTCGGTAAACTGAGGTTTGGTCCTTATTAAAACTCGTAATAATGTTTTTATTGCTTTAGTCTCGAATCAGTAGATGGTGCTCAACTTATTTATTGCTTAAGTTGTATTGTGATTTTGTGTTTTATACAGTATAAAATACCAAAAAACTTGACTTACATTTTTAAAATGAAACAAAATGCACTTTGTAAATTTATTAACTTAATTTAATTAAAAAAGATTGAAATAACGCCCTAGGCATTTAAAAAAAAAAGTTAAGTATGCAATAGATTCAAAATGTTTAAACTTTCATTTTTATATCAAGCTCATTGTCCTGAATTCTGATATTTATGTTATAACTCTGTATTGTATACACGTTTAAATAAAAAACACAAACATTTGCTTCATTTAATAGTATAATACTAGGTGTACTTTAATCAAAGTAGTTCAAACGTTTTGAGCTTTTTTAGCTTAACTTTAAAGCCTTCTTAAAAGAAGGTACACAAATAAGACAACTTGATGATATTTGTAAACAATTTTCTGCCTTTGTGTAATTATCATTTTATAGAGTAAGTAAAGTTTCATATACTATAAACCACTTATTTATTTATGTATTAACCAACTATTTACAATAAATTTATTATTTTGTCGTCTCTACGGTGTGAAATTAGTGTATTTATTTGAGTGTGTGTGGTAAAGGTTGTACAAATAAAAAATATTAAAAAGTCAGAGCTAAGAGAAGTTGAACTAAAAAATGAATTAAGTTATCAAATTGCTATAATCATTTTTAATTAACTGCATTAAACAATACACCGAAAAAATAACTTTTATAAAAATATTTACTAAGCATGTAATAAACTTAAAAGTCTGATTTTTTAATACTTAGTTTTATTTTTAGCTAATACTTATATTGCTGTTAGACTTTAAGCATGTAAAAAAAGCATTCAATAAGCCTTTTGCTTTAAAAAAGAAAATGCTTCGGAAAACGTCTAGTTCGTTTTTGTATCTATAAGTAACGGGATTATAGTGTACCTAGTATTTATTTTAGTGTAATACACTTTTATTTTTAGCATGTTTAAGCATACTTGTCTAATATAAAAATTAGTCTTTTTGTTTGATAAAGGCAAAAAACTTTTTTACAAGTTTTAAAGTTTCTTCGAAAGTATTTATTGCTTTATGAGAAGTAACTAAAAAACTTAGTAAAATTATTTTATTAGTATATAGTAGTTCAAATAAACATTATAATTTTAGAAAGTTTTACTAAAAACTAAATGATAAATTTTCAACTTAGGTTATTCTATGAAACCGAAATAATATTATGTTATGTATAAACCCAAAGCTATTATAAAAGCATATTTTTTAATACACTTTTTAAACATATTTGTTAAACGTATTTCAATTTAAATAAACATTATAAAACTAAAAAGCTTAAGTATCTTAGAAAACAATTTTTTTTGAATACACGTTTTAATTTATTTTTTATTTAAACGAAGCTTGTTTGCAAAATAAATAATAAAACGTTTCTACAGTTTAGGTGAAATAATATGATATTTTTAACTTTAAATATTAGTAGTTAACAAATATCAATTTTTTTTTGGTTTTCTTAAATGAAATTTCAACTGTAAATTAGACATTACTTTAAAGATATTCTGTTTATGTGCCTATACAAACGTACAATGAAAAATGAAACAAATTTGACACAAACTAAGTCGTACATTAGACTAATAATTAAATGTTAAATCTTATATTAATAACCATATTTTTCCGTTTCGTATTTATCAATTGATTTTAAAACTGCAAAATTTGCAGTGTCACTTCACAAAAAACAATGTTTCAACATTATCATTAAAAATATAACATGTATGTAATAAAGTAAAAGTTCTTTATTTACAATTCTTTAAAACCTGTTTACTAAAGATTGCTAAACAGTAATATTTAAGATTTATTACCTTAGTTTTTAAAATAAAAAAGTTAAACATCATTATCATCTAAGTTCTTTATGCTAAACAGTACGTGTTACTTTTCTCACTTTTGTTAAATTGTTTGATTTTATATACTATTGTAATCTATATAGTTTAATAACTTATATAAGTAGATTAGCAAAATTTTTAGGTCTTATAAATTTTTCTAACTTTTGATTTAATATAGCTAATTGTAATTAAATGTTTTACAACAGCTAAACAAGTTCAGAGTCCAATACTAAAACTGTTGTCTTTAACTGATATTTCTTTCAACTATATAATATGACTTTTAAATTTTTTAAGCTAAAATTGTAAAAACCTTTACTAAAATTGTAAACAAGTTCGAAGTCTAATCATTTATTTTATTTTAAATTTTTACTTAATTTTATTTAATATTTTTTGTTTCATAAATAATTTTTTTTTATAATTCATACAAATCATTAATTTTAAGATGTTTAAAGTTTTTTAACAAAGAAAAATTTTTAAGTAGTGTTTTAAAAATTCACATAAAAGTTCACTTAGCAAAATATGTTCATACAAATATGCTTACAAAGTTTATTAGTTCTAGTATTAATTGTTGATTTTTCACCCTAACTGTCTGATTATTGAATTACCCTTCATATAAAAAAAAATTAAATTTAGATGATTATGTTTAAAGCAATTTAACGTTTAAAATAAATAATTGTTAATTTTATATGAAACTCATCATTAGACAACTTTTTAGAAAATTATTCACTCACAAATTATTTAAAGCCATTTTGAATTTTGTTATGAAGAGTCTTATTAATAAAGTTTCAAAGTTAAAGTTTTGTGCAGAGAGAAACTAATTAATAAAAAAAGTTTGATATATGCACATAAAATAAAGCTTTGTCTAATAATGTATATTAAATTATTAAGTAACAAAAAGTTGCTTTAGAAAAAAGTGAAAAAGTTTTTGTAATTTTCGAATGTAAGATTTAAACAAACCTTTATTTCAACTGATGTGTTATAAATTGTTATAATTTATATAAGTAGTTTTATTCTATGATAAAATAACATCATTCATGTAATGTAGTATTTTATAACCAAACTTCAATCGTTTAAAAAAACAGATATAAAAAAACTTAAGGTATTATCCTTTTTTCAATAAACTTTACTTGATTATTTTAACTGAAGTTGTTTAATAACATGACAATATGGAATAATTTTATACCATCATTTAAAATACAAAATATAATGAAATTTTAAAATATTTTGGTTTTAATGTTTAGAAAATTTTTAATATTTAATAGTAGTAACGAACATTTTATATTCTTTAATATATAATAGACAATTTTAATAGTTTTAATTTTTTAATCTTTAAACAACTTTAAGCACAAAATTTTATTATAAAATAAAAAGCCTTAGAAAATATTTTAATATAGTTTCAAAAATGTTCTAACATTTGTGTTAAAAACTATAAACATTTTACTCTTTTTGTTATGTGGTTAGTTTTTTTTATTATATTTAAAAAATTTTAAAAATATTGAAAAATTTCAGACTAATGTGCAAAAAAAAATTATTATTTTTTCAAAGTCTTAGTTACTTATGATTACAGTTTTGTCATTTGCAGTAAAATACAAGACCATAAATACAATTGATTGATTTTAACTGAAATTTCTGACTTTGTAGTAAAACAAGCATTATTCTTGACTTTTATTTTTCTTTTATATCGTTTTACTGTGTTTTAGTTTTACGCTTAAAAATATAAGAAACACAAACTCTTGGTTCAACTACTAATATATTGCTAGTGTTTTATTATGCAAAATATGTTTGAATTCCGTGAACATATTAAGTTTGTATTTTTTAGCCTTATTTATTGAAGGCATATAAAGTTTATAATTTTGTTTTATTGAAGTAATCTATATATAATTATTATTATTTAGTTTTTCAGTATACATTAACTACAGAGCTACACAATATCGCAATTTTAATATTAAAATAACAATTAAAAAGAGGTAGCTTATATTAACTATACTATTTTCATTTTATCAAAGTTGTAAAAATTTAACTTTTAATAATTATTTTAATTGTATCGTTATTTCACTAATCAACAAAAAAGTTTATAATATGGTATAATGGAAAGAGTTGGCTTTTTAACATTTTTCAAAGTTTATAAGCTTTAGTTTAAAGTCACTTTGTTAATTTTGTACAACTGCATGCATTTGTAATATTTAATAAACTAAAAATTAGGTGTCCAAAGCAAGTTGCTATGTTTTTTTCAATAAATTACACTTACTTTAGAACTAAATACTATGCTTTACAAAACGTTTTAGTCATATTTTAATTAGACTCTAAAATTAAAATTAAAATAAAGTAAAGTAAAAATTACCGTGGTTTATGCATTTATTTAGAATAACTTGTATTGATTTTGATATTTTGAATATTTTGATATTCACATTGCTTATACGTTTAACAAGATCATATTCAATAAGTTATTTAAAATTTATTTTGATGAATATCGAAACCTGCAACTTCTCTATAAAATTTTTGTTTTTGTGCTCTAAATTTGAAACATATTGAATAAAAAACATTTACTTTAAAGATATTCTGGATTGTTCTAAAAAAGGTTTAATATTTTTTTAGGCAATAAAAATTTACTTTGTTAAAAGATTTTATTGAAAAAAGATTAAAAAAATTTAATTAAATAAAATGTTACCAAGCTTTTATTGAATACTTAAGCAAGTTCTAAGTCCAACCTTTTAGATATGAATTACAATTACATTAATTTTTTTGTTAATTTCTGACTAAAATTAAACTGTAACCAAGTTCAAAGTCCGATAATTGTTTTTTTCTTAGTTTAAAATATTATATTTCTGTTACTTGATTTTATTAGTCTGTAGAATAAGCTTATGAAAAATTTTTTTATTTGGTATAACTATTTTATTTTTTAGTATTTATACTTTTGCTTAACAAAAGTTAAAAAATGAAAACTTAAGTACAACTATTTTGAAAATTTGACTAAAATGAAGTTAAAAAATTGTTTACAATGAGCTTAAAAACATTAAAAAAAAATTAAAATTTTTTTTTAAATAATTAAAATAATAAACAATGACATTTTCTACACAACCATCAACAACAGAATTCTAGACAATGTACGACCGGTTTCGTCCTGATAAGGACTTATCAGGCAGGCATAGTCGAGAGAAAAAGTTATTGAAATCTAACCATGCGGGGTCCAGTACATATGCACTTAAGCCACTTGGTTTAAATATCACTAGCGGTTTTTTATAATCAGGACGAATATAAACTATAATGTATTGAAATAGAAATTTCGAATTTAAAATTTAGAGCTAACTATGTAATTTTTTTTAGTATGTTATTATTTTCTATATGTTGTACTTGCAATGCTAGCCTCTTGTAAACCTAGCTTTTTTAAAATACATTTATGAATACAAAGCACAGAAGCTATTTTCTTGAAAAGTTACATTTTTATTCATAATTCGAAAAAAGACATAAATGTAGGTATTTATTAATTTGTTTTATCTCATATTAGTTCATAGAAATAACGTAAAATAACTAAACTGAAAAAAATACTAAAACTTAACAAAATGGTTTTAAATTATAATAGATACAGACATTTAACACATATTGAGTCAAGGTATTCTACTTTAATTCCTAACAAGATCAACAATTGGAGTTATCTAAAAGTAGTCTATAGATATTCTAATTATCTAATGATTTAGACTTTAGCTTGTATATTTTTAGTATTTAGTTATTTTAACCTACCATAATGTAGAAAAAGTTACAGAAAAAACATTTATAAACAAAATCTCATATTCAGAGCTTATATGAATCTTTCATCTAAAATAAAATTAAAAACAAAAATAATATTTAAACTAGTAATTTTATTCTAACCTGTAGGAAGTCTCACAGCTTATTATCTTACTATGAAATAAACGAAACTAAGTGATAATTAAAAAATGTTCTGTTGGTTTAAAAATTTTGTTAACATAAGTGAAATAGACACAAACTCCCATTTTACATAAAGCTGTATCAACATGCACGGCGTCAAGAAATAAGTTAATTAAACACAACAACGTCCTTTATTTGCACTGCAAGTAAATTGCAGTTGGCAAATTTAATTGTTTTTTAATTGCTTTCTATATTCTATAAATCAAAATTTTAAAACAAGAAAGAAACAAATGCTATAATAAAAACCATAGTTAGCAATTTTAATAAATTAACATAGGTTTTTACACTCATTATTACTTAAAAAGCGGATTTATAATTGTTAAGATAAGTAATCTGTGTAGCTGTCAAATTTGCACGAGTGAAAAAAAGTGCACGAGGGCACAAAACTGCACGAAGAGACTTTTGCACGAGGGGATAAGACCGCACAAAATACTCTTGCACAAAGGTTCACTTTTGCACAAATACAATTTTGCACGAGGGGATAAAATAACACGAAGGTTCAATTTTGTACAAAGACACTTTTGCACGAGCAGACAATTTTGCACGGAGGCGTTTTTGCACGAATACACGTCCCCTAGTGAAAATTGTCTTTGTACAGTTTTGTCTTTGTGCAAATTTGACCCATTCCCGTATAAAGCATATCGAAAGTACTTAATTTTCTTTATACTTTATAGTTGTATAACAAAATTTTTATCTATTTTTTACAATCTTTATTATCAATAATTACTAATCAAAAGTCAAAAAGGCGTCTTATAAACTATAAATATGCAATGTGTATCTCTTTAAAATGGGTCTTAAAAACTCAAGTATCCCCTTCTTGTATATTATAACTTTCCCTAAAACTAAATTTGCAAATTCATCTTAAGCAAAGGTTGATTTTAAATTACTGGTTAAATAAGTTTGTTAAAAATTGAACTTGAGAAGAAAATTCAAAACTAATCCGGACAGAAAAGAAATAAGCTGGAATCGATAAAAAGTAAGAATTTATTAATAAAAGCAAAGCATATATTTCTTTTATTGAAATTTTTTATTTTGCATTAATATTTAACTGTTTATAACGCCATTTTAAGTTCAATAATTAGATAAGTAGCATTAACAAGATAACTGAAAGGGTAACGGGTCAAAATTACACAAAGTACAAATTAGACACTTTTGCACAAAGACACTTTTGGACCAAGGGTCAACTTGCACCAGTTACAATTTTGCACGGAGGGTCATTTTTGCAGAAGAGTAAAAAAGAATAGAGAAAAATATACAACAAAAAAGCAGAAAAAAAAAAACTAAAAGTAAATCAATAAATTAACAAAAAAAAAAAAAAACTGACCGAGGGTAAGGTTAACGTTAAGGGGTAAGGGTGATAGTGAAAAAAAAATATTAGTAAACTTATTAAAAAAAAAATGAATTGAGTAATATAAATAAGTTAAAACAATAGTAAAATAAAAACAGAGCGAGGGTTAGGGGTCAAAGTGGTAGTAAAAAAAAAAATAAAATAATAAAGTATAAATTAAATGAAAACTCAACCCGTGCAATAATGTCTCCGTGAAAAATTGTCTGTTTTTGCAAAAGTGTCTTCGTGCAAACATAACTTTTCGTGCAAAAAAAAGTCATTGTGCAATTTAGTCTCCTTGTGCAATTTTGTACGGTTGTGCAAATTTGACAGCTACAAAAATTAAAGTATTCTGAAAATCAAAAAAAAAAAAAACGGTCATTAGTAAGTCATACTAATAATGTATTATTAAACTAAATTAAATAATAAAACTAAATTAACAAACTACTTAAGATTTGAATTCTTTAAAACAATTCAACAACAATATAATATTTAAAAAATAATTTAACTGAAATAACAACTGTTTTTAGTATAGAACGTAAAGCAAAAAGTAAACATTATACATAGATTAGCAATTAAACACAACAATAGTAAAATACTTGATGCGCTAGTGTTAGTTTTATTTTGTTTAACTTGTAAAATATTTATAAACACTTTTGCTTACACTAATTTAAATCTAAAATAGAACTTTTTATTGTCAAAATTTTTAAAAACTACCTAACTTAATTTTAATACTCTATTAACAATAAGAGCCACAACAATGTATTCTATATTTATTTTAATTCATGTCTGTCTTTAACTTAATTCTTAATAAATATGTTTATTTAGAACGTTACATAATTTCTCATCATGAATTTATTTAATAGTACTTGTAAAGCTCTAATCTTATAAAAAGCAGTAAAGAACTGTAATTGTAATTTACAATATTTAGTAAAAGTAAGAAATTCTATATTAATAAGCAAAAATATTGAGAAATAAAATAATATGTCAGACTATTCAAATTGCGACAACTCAAATTCAGACAATTCAAATTCCGACAACTCAAATTCCGACAATTCAAATTCCGACAATTCAAATTCAGACAATTCAAATTCAGACAATTAAAATTCCTACTACTCGAATTCGGACAATTGAAATTCCGGCAACTCAAATTTCGACAATTTCAAATTCCGACACCTAAATTTCAGAAAATTCAAGTTTCGACAACTAAAATTCGGACAATTCAAACTTCGACAACTAAAATTCAGACAATTCAAATTCCGACAACTCAAATTCCGACAACTCAAATTCGGACAATTCAAATTTCGACAACTCAAATTGCGACAACTCAAATTGCGACAACTCAAATTCGGACAGTTCAAATTCGACAACTAAAATTCAGACAATTCAAATTCCGACAACTCAAATTCAGACAATTCAAATTCCGACAACTCAAGTTCAGACAATTCAAATTCCGACAACTAATATTCGGACAATTCAATCTCTGACAACTCAAATTCCAACAGTTCAATTTCCTAAAATTGAAATTTCGACAACTCAAATTCGGACAATTCAAATTCCGACAACTCAAATTCCGACAATTCAAATTCCGACAACTCAAATTCCGACAATTCAAATTCCGACAGCTCAAATTCAGACAATTCAAATTCCAACAACTCAAATTCAGATAATTTAAATTCGACAACTCAAATTCGGACAATTCAAATTTCGACAACTCAAATTCAGACAACTCAATTTCCGACAACTCAAATTAAGACAATTAAATTACGACAACTCAAATTCCTACAACTCAAATTCCGACAATTCAAATTCAGATAATTCTAATTCCGATAACTCAAATCCGGACAATTCAATTTCCGACAACTCAAATTCAGACAAATTCAAATTCCGACAACTCAAATTCGGACAACTCAAATTCCGACAACTCAAGTTTAGACAACTCAAATTCCGACAACTCAAATTCAGACAACTCAAATTCCGACAACACAAATTCGGACAATTCAGATTCCGAAAGCTCAAATTCAGACAATTCAAATTCCGACAAATCAAGTTCGGACAATTCAAATTCCGACAACTCGAATTCAGACAATTCAAATTCCGACAACTCAAGTTCAGACAACTCAAATTTCGACAACTCAAATTCGGACAATTCAAATTCCGACAACTTAAATTCAGACAATTCAAATTCGACAACTCAAGTTCAGACAACTCAAATTCCGAGAACTCAAATTCGGACAATTCAAATTCCGACAACTCAAATTCGGACAATTCAAATTCTGACAACTCACATTCGGACTATTCAATTTTCAACAACTTAAATTCCGACAACTCAAACTCCGACAACTCAAATTCAGACAATTCAAATTTCGACAACTCAAATTCCGACAATTCAAATTCCGACAACACAAATTCTGATAATTCAAATTCCAACAACTCAAATTCGGACAATTCAAATTCCAACAACTCAAATTTGGATAATTCAAATTCCGACAACTCAAATTTGGATAATTCAAATTCCGACAACTCAAATTGCGACAACTCAAATTCAGACAATTCAAATTCCGACAACTCAAATTCGGACAATTCAAATTCCGACAATTCAAATTCCGATAACTTAAATTCAGATGATTTTAAATCTGACTGCTCAAATTCGGACATTCAAATTGCGACAACTCAAATTCAGACAATTCAAATTCCGACAACTTAAATTTTGATAATTCAAACTCCGACAACACAAACTTGGATAATTCAAGTTCAGAAAATTTAAATTCCGACAACTCAAATTTGGGCAACCCAAACTACGACAACACAAACTCGGATAATTTAAACTACGACAATTGAACTATTTAAACAAGACGACTAAAATGTTACACATATGTTACAATAAATTATGTAATGAAAACTATAAATTTTATCAAACGTTGCTTTTTAGATTTGAGATTTTAAAGTTTTTATAGAGTAATTTTTTTATTAAAAAAAAATATTTAAGTTTTTCTAAAACTAATAATAAAGAAACAATTAGAAATAAAATACGTAATAGAAATAAATGACTATATAGATATTATTTAAAACTTTTTGAATAATTTTAGACATAAAATTAAGTAATCTTAAAAAATATGTATAATTTTTTTTTAATAAATTATCATTGTTAATATTGTTTATTGACGATCAAAAAAGCGCTCAAAAAGTTTGGTCTAAAGACCTGGGGTACAAAGGAACTTTTTGGTTATCGATTGTACACTATATACTTATAGAGTTTTTTACGAGCTATTATACATAATTTTTTATTATTTAAATATCTAAATCTTTAATAATAAAACAATTAATGAAACGAAATGAAAAAAAAGCAAGCTAAAAGAATATTAATTGAATTTTTTGTTTAAAAATGTACTTAAAGACTTGTTTAGTTAGTTACATAAGAACTAATGAGCTTATATAACTTTAAATTAATTTATAAAAGGAGACCAACAATACTAATAGCAAGCATGTGCTTATTTGAATCATTAATAACAACCTCTATAGTAAAAAGTAAAAATGTAAAACGCTGAAACACTTTAACTTTTAATTTTATCAGTATTTTGTGCTCAAAGTGTAATTTTTATTTTATTTAATAATTTTACCTGAACAGTAAAAAAATTTTTACATTTGAATAGATAAATAAACTATTGTATAGTTCCATAATAATTTTAAAGAAGTAAATTTTACCATAACTGAACTTAACTTTTATAGAAAAAAATATAGTACTGTAAAATTTTAGCTTTTGATAAGCAAAATTAATAAATAAATAAAAACAATATTAATACTAACAACATTAGCATAAACAGATTTAAAAAACAATTCTAAGTTTTTGTGTAGTAATATAAAGTAAATGTACTATTTGTAAAGCGTAATTCTATAAATTAATTTATTTAGATTAGATATCATTAAAACAAAAATTGGTTATCACTGTTTTATAATAAGCTAAAATTTTAAGATTATATTGAACATCATTAAAACATTACTTATTGCTTAAGAAAACTGCTTAACCTCTTTTCAAATAAATATAAAATAAAAATAAGAAATAAACTGATTACAAATAATAATTCGATAGTCTAACTAGACTTATGCATTGTAGTCAATAATAAGAAGTTGAGAGCCGAGTCACGGTGACAAGACCAAAACCTATGTTCTGATTGCAAAAATTAAAACGAGTATTACAATACAGTGTTGTGATGTCTTATAGCTGAAATTGATAAAAAAAATTTACAATATCATTATTAATTTATTTTCTTATGCTAACATAATTAGATAATAAAATTTAGATAAGTACCTTTTTCAACATTCTAAACTGAAAATGTTTGTATTCTTTAATGATATACAACTTTATAGCCAAACTTTTCTTAAAGTAAGCACAATATTTCATAGTTATTCATTTCAAAATTTAATGTTTATAAACTTTTTGGAATACGATTTTAGTACTTTTTTATAGTGGTTATGCTTATGGTGATATCAATTTAATTTAGTTATGCAATTAAAAAGTATTATTTCGTTATAAAGCAATTATTAAAATCAGTATAAGTCGAATTCAAATCAGTACTCTATAACAAAAGGAGATTAATAGCCAACATAACATCTTGAAGACTAAAAAATAAAACTTAACAAATTTCAAACACATCGCTTAAAAACGACAAGTATGGAGGTATACAACCAAAAGTTAAAATAAAAATAAATTCTTATTGTTAAACTTTTATAAAACATAATTTTATTTTGATTATCTTTTGTATTTATTTTAAAAATAAAATTAATTATTTAAAATACTAATAAATTAAACAATCAATGCTGTCAAAGCTTTTATAGCAAAAACTAACACGAGGTTACTTGCTATAAAAATAAATAAATCTTGAAACTTTATTTTATAAAGTTGGTTTTGTTTATCGGAGCTTTAGTTGTCGGCATTTGAATTGTCAAAATTAAAATTGTCAGGTTTGAAATGTCGGAGTTTAAGTTGCTGGAATTTGAATTGTTCGAATTTTAATTGTCCGAATTTAAATTATCGAAATATAAATTGCCACAATTGAGTTTAAAAATTTGAAGTGTTAGAGTTTGGATGGTAAGAATTCGAATTGTCGGAATTTAAGTTGTCTGAATTTGAATTGTCGTAGTTTGAATCGTCTGAGTTGAGTTGTTGTAGTTTGAATTGTCCGAGTTTGAGTTATCGGAATTTGAATTGTCCGAATTTGAGTTATCGGAAATTTAAATTCTCCGAATTTGAGTTGTCGGAATTTGAATTTGTCCGAATTTAAAATGTCCGAATTTATATTGTCCGAGCTTGAATTGTCGTAGTTTAAGTTGTCGGAGTTTGAGTTGTCGGAATTTGAATTGTCGGAATTTGAGTTGTCGGAATTTGAACTTTCGTATTTCAGTTGTCGGAATTTGGATTGTCCGATTTTGAGTTGTCGGAATTTGAATTGTCAGAATTTGAATAGTCATGTAACCATAATAAACTAAGTAAGAAGCAAGAAACAAATTGCAACTCAAAACTTAAAATTTATAAGTTCGTTGAGCTTACTTTTAACAGAAAATTTATATTGATACAAAACTATATGTTTTTTCAAAGACTTTAATTAAAGAATTATAAATTTTATGTTGAAAAGTATTTTTTATGTACTTGTGTTGAATCTTTGCAAAATAGTAATTTAAAAATAATCAGTAAAACAATTTAAAATATTAAAAAAAATTCCAAAATGTGATAGTTGAGAAATTTGTGGATTCTTTGTTTTGTCTTTAGAAGCTCGTATTACAAAATTTATACCAAATTGTATATGTTAAAAAAATCATTTGATTAACTATTTTAATAATTTCAAGACTTTTTGACATATTAAAATTTCAACTTTAATTCAGTTTCTAATATTTTAAGGTATAGGCTTATAACTAAATACATATGCTAAACTATAAAGAAGTTACTTAGTGTAAGATAAACTTGATAGGAAATTTATTTTATTTTTAAAATATACTGCTTTTCACAGTATGAAAAAAAAGGATACATAAAAACACAGAAGGCTACATTTTAACTTTTAAACAATCAATAAATGTATCAAACGTCAACTTAAAATTTGTGGGTATTTAAATTTATTTCGATTCTTTTAATTTTTTCTCAATAAAATTATTTTTGTTTATTATTTCAGCTTCAACTGTAGAAAAATTTATTTTATTAAGAATAAGTTCATAAATTAATAAAAATGACACTAATTTGTAGTATCAGAATATTAAAAGTATTGGTTTCGTACTAAACTTAACTATAGCCTTTATATTTACTTTACCTCAGCTATAAATTTAATTTAAATAAAATATGTTTATTTTAACTTATTATACAATAAAGTTTTATAAAGTAATTAAAGGTATTGTTTATCACCCAATATAGCACGAACTGAGTAATAAAAAAGTATAATTACTCCAACAAACTTTTAACAAAAAAGTAAATGAAAAACTTTTAATGAAGTTTTTAAATTGGTTTCAAGGAAATAATAAAATC